>NW_005871097.1:4134581-4146813 GCF_000147115.1 Myotis lucifugus
AAATCCATGCTGGTTTCTTTAAGGATCACCTGTTCTCTCTCTGGGAGTCACACACCACCCATATAATATTCTTAAGGGAGAATTAATATTGAAATCCCCATTAACATTTGCATAACTTACTTTCTTCCTATTTTTGAAAACTAAGGCATTTGCTCATCTCCTGTCTTCAAGAAGCACTTTTATTCCCCATAGATTGCAGATGATATGTTACAAATCTCTTTTGAAAATTGTTTTCATATTCTTAGATATGATTTGTCCAAACCTGAAGGATGCATACTTTTCATTTGCATCCTTGGAATGGGAGTGACGGTGGTAGGAGGAGAAAACAGTTTCCCTGAAGAATGGGGCTATTGAGTTAAAAAGGAGTGAGGGATACCAGGCAAACAAACAAAAATGCACTGCAGCAGTGAACCTTCTAATTCAAATACCCTCCGGCAAGTCTCAGTTCCCTCTTGCTAGTCTTTCTTGAATTAGTTATTACAGGTCTGTGCTATTCTCGTGCTTTGCGTCTTTGATTGCTATCTCCCTCCTGCCAAGATTGTATGTGTCTTTTACAATCTGAGCTCCTCAGAGAGCCTTACTTTTCTCATCAGCACATTTAGCTTCTTGGATTACTTCCTCCACTAGTATTAATAAGGGGCTCTGGTCCCTTCATACAGACAACAGTCTCTTATGCTTATTTGTAATGGACATTTCCTGGAGGTAGATGTATTCATTTGGTTTTATTGCTTTTAGTAGGCCCTGCTCCCATTGTCACAGTTTCTGTTACTAATGTAGTTGAAAATCAGCCAAAGACCAGAGAAGATGAAGCCATACAGGGCTTCTAAGGCCAATAGGTTAGGAAATAAATTATTCCAGTATCAGGATGAAAACAGAATCCTCACATTAACTTCCTAATTGCTTGCTTACCTTGTTTTTATAATTTTTAAGTGAACAGAACAAAGACACTTGCTGCTGTTCTTATTAACATTAATGATCAATAAATAGAAATTTTGGGCTGATTCTTATATTTTGCGCATTATGTATGCTTAATTTAGAGCTTATTAGGGCATTGCCAATTTTGCTCATTATCTCCTCTACAAGATGAATGTGTTTCTTAGGCAAGTAGTTTACATGAAGGAACAATGACTGACTCAGTTTTTGTAATTAAAGAAGACTTTTAGTATTTACTGCTGGGGGTAGGGACGGAAGAAGCATTCATTAACTTTTAATATTGAATTATTTTAGATACTCCTAAGAGAAAGAGGTACTTATAACAATTTTCAGCACTGAATGTTAATGACCATAGCTGACTTGGTGTCCAAGGGAAGTGTTTGCCTGACATCCTCCCCTAAGCTCTTTGGAGACTCTTTTCATCCATTAAAATAATGCTCTGAAATATAATCCCAATGGGTGCTATAACTTGGATAAAGCTTGAAAACACTAAGGTAAGTGAAGGAAGCCAGACACAAAGGACTACATGTTGTATGCTTTCATTTATATGTCAAATCCATAGACAGAGAGCAGATAAGTGATTGCCAGGGGCTGGGAAGGGATGGGGAAATAGGATGGTGGTGATGTCTAAGGAGTGTGGGGTTTCCTTTTGGAGTGTTGAGAATGTTCTGAAATTGATTGTGGTGATGCTTGCAGGACTCTGAATATACTATTACTAAAAGCCATTGAACTGCACACTATAAATGGGTGAACTGTGTGATGTGTGAACTGTATCACAATAAGTTGTTTTTGTAAAAAATCACAACCTACTCCTCCTGTTGCCATTATACACCACTCCCTGTCCTTCTTTGAAGTATTTAGCAACTGGATTCCTGTCATCTTTTCCATTAAGTCCCACTACTTTGACATCCACATAGATGACTCGCTACTCAACATTAAAGCAAGTCCCTTTCTTGGTTTTCTCTGCTCCGATGACCTTCACCTCCTTTTCACTTGGCCATCAACTCTGCCCTTATTTGTTGCATGCCTCTGAAATAATGCATTCACATAGACATCTTCCAATACCTCCAGGTGTCTCATTCAGTTGCTCTAATTATAATCTGGCCTTAATAGAGGTAGGGTCTTCCTTTTCCTCAACCCCATTATTTCCTTTCTTTTTGCTCTATCAGCATCCACAGCCTCCCTCCCCACTTTCATTGTCACTGTTTTCCTTATTTGACTTGAATTCCATGCCTCATCACTTCAGTCTTCCCTTCTATCTTCAACCATCTGGCAAATCCCAACCCTCTATCAGTGCAACTAAGTATAGGATGACCCAGTCACTGATCTCATCTCCACTATACTCTCCATGCCCTCAGTTATCCTTTCACATTGCTCCAGAAGCCTCTTTCAAGTTCTCCAAGGTTTCGAGTAGAAACCTGCTTCAGTCTGCCCAACCCATTTCCACCTCCCTTTCCACAGCCAGCAGATAATTTCCTCTCCTATATCAGTGATAAAGAAGCTCCTTCCCTATCATTCATTGCTCTGAGCAAAATGGAAGAAATGTCCCTTCTCTTATTAGTCTCTCTACCTGTGCTGTGGCTTGCATCACCTCCTCACTACTCAGCATCTTTGTAGTACTGAGTATTTACTCCTTTCCCCCATATCTTCAACCTCTCCCTCTCTACTAACTCCTACCCATCAGCATGTCTTTCCCTCCTTAAGCAACAACAGCATCTTTAACTTGATGCCATGCCCCCTCTTCAGCTACCTCTCTATTTTTTCCTCCTCTTTAAATACAATTTCCTGAAAGAGCTGTGTTCACTTCTCCCTTTCCATTTTTTTCCTCCATATGCTGCAGTATTTCTACACATCACTTCACATGGCTTTTTAAAAAACCTAGTGAGCCCTTTCTGTTTCAACTTGAATTCTCAGCAATATTTGGCACATTTGACAACTTACTCCTTATCAGAAGCTTTTTCTTTAGCTTCATGACTCTACATTCTTCTGGATCTCCTCCCATACTTTTGACCACTACTTCTCAGTCTTCTTTGGAGGCTTCCCCCGCCTGCCCATAAAAGTTAGTATTCCTGAGTTGTATCCTAGGTATTTGTATGTGTTCTATTAATGTATAACAAATCACACAAACCTAGCAATTTAAAACAACATCCAACATCTCTCAGCTTGTGTGGGTCAAGAGTCCAGTCATGTATAAACTGGGGCTGTGTTCTCATTTGGAGCTTGGGACACCTTTCAAGCTCATTCAGATTGTTGGCAGAATTAAGTTCCTTGTAGTTATAGGACTGAGGTGCCTGGGTTATTTTGTTGTTGCTGCTGCTGTTGAGTGTCAGTTGGGATCATTCTCATCTCTTAGAGGCTACTCTCAAGTCCTTTCACATGCCTCCCTCCCCACACTCACCAATGAAGAAACTCCTCTCACTGAATCTCTCTTATGCTTCAAATCACTCTGATTTCTTCTTCTACTAGTCAGAGAAATCTCTCTTAAAGAGTTCTATATAATTAAGTTAGGCCCCCTTGGGTAATCTTTCTATTTTAATTTTCATCCTTGGAATGGGAGTGATGGTGGTAGGGGAAGAAAACAGTTTCCCCAAGGAATGGGGCTACTGAATTTAGGAGTGAGGAATACCAGACACAAAAAAAAGTTATAGGTCTGTGCTGTTCTCCTGATTTGAGTCTTTTTTTAAAAAATATATATTTTATTGATTTTTTACAGAGAGGAAGGGAGAGGGATAGAGAGTTAGAAACATCAATCAGCTGCCCCCTGCACACTCCCCACTGGGGATGTGCCCACAACCAAGGTACATGCCCTTGACCAGAATCGAACCTGGGACCCATGAGTCTGCAGGCCTACGCTCTATCCGCTGAGCCAAACCGGTCAGGGCTGATTTGAGTCTTTGATTGCTATCTCCCTCCTGCCAGGTTTGTATGTGTCTGTTAATCTCTCTATTTTAAGGTTAACTGATTAGTAATAATCTTAATTATATGTGCAAATTCCCTTTTGCCTGATAACCTAACATAATCATAGAAGTAACGCCAGGTGAAAAACATCATGGGAACCATCTTATAATTCTGTTTTTAACAGTACTTTTAAAAGCAATATTATTGTTACATACATTCTTCTAGAGTGATCTCATCCTCCTACTCAGCTTCATTTACCAGTTCTATGCTGATGACTCACGAATCTCTAGCTCCAGCCCTAACCTGACTCCAGAGCCTTCAGACTTGTGTCAACAACTCTTACTGTCCAATTGAAGGCCCTACAGATATCTGATTTTGAAGGTTGACAAATGAGTTCATCATTTCTCCACCAGTTCCATTTCTCAGGGAATCTTCCCCCAGTATCATCCTTGACTTTATACCCACTCCTCTTACTCCCACATCAAACCAAACTGCACCAATCAATCCTACCTCCTAAATTCTCTCCAATCTATCTCCTTTTCTTTATTTCTTGTTCAAGCTACCTTCACTTCTCATGTGAATTATTCAACAGCTTCTCAATTGGTCTCTTGGCCACCACTCTTGACTTTTGCAGTGGACATTGTGAATCTGCTTACTCAATATCCATTTCAATTTACTTGTGGTGCTCCTTCCAGAAAATGGAAAACTAAACCACTTAGCTAGGCTTCTGGTTGTGATGTAGATTCCAACAATAAGTTGTGCCCATACAAGATTTGAAAGGGGAAATGATATATCATGTACAGGGGGCTTGCCTCTGCTATTTGTGCTGGCAAGTATGTTTATGGAAGCATTTGGCTTTCAATGTCATTTGAAGAGGAAGTCCAATGTCCAGTTCCTAGCCACATGATTGAAAAGAGGCAAGATCCATGGCATCCATTTTGTTGGCAGCAACTTCTGAATTCTCGATCACAACAGAGGAGGTATAGGCCTGAAGCCAGCAGTTATGGAAACAGCTTCTTAATATTCCAGCTCACTGATAATGGCAGGCACAGCATTTCCCTGGCAGTCAAGTTCCGCAGTGCTATTTTGGAAGGTTTTCCTGGAAACTCATCCTACACTTTTCTCTTCCAGCTCTTTCAATCACTTTTAGGCTGCTTCTGTTTGTACCAGTTATAATGGTTTATTTTATCTACAACTAAACTCTGACTACAATATATCCTACAATTAACCACTTTTCATCCAGAGTGAGCTTTCTGAAACTCCAATACTCAAATCTAATAATGGCATTGCCCGTGCTTAAAATCTTCCAATGTCTCCCAATATCCTTATATAAAGCCCAAATGTTTTTAGTTTTTATTTATTTCAGAGAGAGGAAAGGAGGGGGGAGAGAGATCGAAAATCAATGATGAGAGAGAATCATTAATCAGCTGCCTCCTGCACGCCCCATACTGGGGATCAAGCCCACAAATTGGGCATGTGCCCTTACTGAGAATTAAACCAAGACTTCCTGGATCATAGGTTGACACTGAACCATTGAGCTACGTCAGCTGGGAAAAGCCCAAATGTTTTAATCTTGTTTGAAAGGCTCTGCATGATATGGTCCTCCTATTCTCTGACGACTCCTCTTTACCCAGGAGTACCTGGCCACATTCAGGTCCCTAAAACAGTAATGTACTCATCTCTTCATCTTTGTACATACTATTCTCCCCGTGTGGAATACTCTTGCCCTGTATTCTCAGCTAACTCCCAGTTTGTCTTTTCAATCTTGGCCTAAAAGCTGTGCATTCCAGGAAACCTTCTCTGACCCCACCATCCATCACTACCATCAAGACTCTGGGTTAGGCACTCTTACGTGCTCCCACAGCATCTTGGCCTTCCCCCCTTTGAAACACTCCACTATATTGGAATGACTGGGTATAAACTGTGTCCCCACCCCAATCATACAATATGAACCTGTTAGAAAGTTCTATGTCGAAGTTGTTCTCTATTTTATCCCCAGTACCCAGTGAGTGTCTGGCCCAGACTTACTAAATGAGGTAATAAAGAAATTGAAGCATTTTAAGCAGAGGGTCTAATCTCTATTGGATTTATGTTTCAGAAAAAAACACTTAGGTGGCCATGTTCAGAAGGAAATAAATGGGACCAGGTTGAAGGAAGGGGCTGAGATAGTCCAGTTTGTTGGTCTGACATAGTGCAATATTAAGGGGGATGAAAAGAAGAATACTTCACATGCTATGGTAGGGGAAAAGAGGCAGAAAAAACTAATAAAACAAGAAGTAGAGATAGGGGCTCGTAGTTTATGGGCAATAGTGGTGTTTTTCTCTAGGAAAAATCACCTAGAGAGACAGTACATAGGGTTCTTGGTTCCTCAGCTGTTACTTAGTTTCTAATCTTGAACAATTTAATTTCTCTGGGGTTTAATTTCCTCATTTGTAAAACAAAATTTGTGAATGAAATGACCTTTAAAATTATTTTTTATTAAATTTATGGGGATGCAATTGGTTGATAGGATCATATAGTTTTCAAGTGTAAATTTCTATGATACATCATCTGTATATTGCATTGTGTTCCCACAACCCAAAGTCAAATCATTTTCCATTACCATATATTTGGCCATTTTTATTTTTATTTTTATTTTTTCCCCCATTAACCTGTTCCAGCCCACTCCCATCTCCCCCACCCCCAGGCCCTCACCACCCCATTGTCTGTGTCCACAGGTTATGCACATATGCATACATATTCATTGGTTGATCTCTTCCTACCTACCCACCCTCCCCTGCTTTTAAATTAAATTTATTGGTTTTTTTATTATTAATTTTATTGGAGTAAAATTCTATTTGTTATATTTAAAATGTATGTGATAATTCTGATTTTTTTTCAAATCATTCTATTAAAATGTCCATTTATTCTAAATAGTGCTTTAGGATGTTTTAACTTTCTCTTTTAGTGTTTAGAAGACAAGGGCATAATCTGGTCACAAAAATCTATAAATTTTGATTTCTTAATTCTAAAAAATAGATGATATTATTATTCACCTTTGAAAATTAGGGAACTTTACTGGAATGTGCCCTCCCTTTTTTATTTCCTTGGTTCTTTCAGCCTTATGATGTTTAAAATGTCGCCTTACTTACTGCCTGATACAAATGCTAGCCTTTGCCAGAGGACTGTAAAAAACAACCTCAAATCAGTTTTCTTTGCCCCTTTGATAGATGAGGAATTATAAATTCTGGACTCAGATTGTTTGAGAAGTCTCTTCTAATTTCAATGTAAATGAGACACATAAAGTAGCACAAAAAGCAGGTTTAGGATTGAGAAAAAGCTATCCACTTGAAAATTCACTGCTCTCCCAATCACTATGGTTCCTTCTCTTTGTAACTAAACATGCAAGAGCTTGCAAAAATGGCTAGTAAATGCAAGCAGTTGTAACAGATGAATCTGGAAAAATCAACGGCTTAATACAAAGTTATTTCTCATTTACTCAAAGTATAATTGGTGGCAGAAATGATGATGGTGGTAGTGGGGTGTGTGTGTGTGTGTGTGTGTGTGTGTGTGTGTGTGTGTGTATGTGCTTCATACAATCATTCCACACTGACAGAAACTCAGACATCTTCAAGCTTGATTTCCAAGGTCACTCTGGTGTCAACATCCAGGGAGCAAAAACAAAGTTCTGGAGGGAGAGAGGGAAGAGGTTTTCCTGTAGGAGGATTTTCTGGGCCATGGCTTAACATCACTTCCATCCACATTTCATTGGCTGATCGCAGCCCCATGGGCAAACCTAACTGCAGGTGTGGCTGAGGAGCAGGGTCTCGCTGCATGCCAAGGAACAGAAAGGGCAGATTTTGATGACCACATAGTGGTTTCTGTCAATATCTCCAGGGATATTGATTCTGTCTAGCTGTTCCCTCTAAACCCTCTCTTTTCTATCTCATGTTTGTAATTGCTGACAAAAGATTTCAGAGGAGATTCCTACTTAGTTGGAAAATATTTTTAGACTAGTGATATTCATCAAGTGAGCATCTGACTTCTATTGTTTAATTTTCAGGCTTCTCTAAGCGCTCTAATTTCTAACAGACTATTATTGTATATTAGTTTGTATAGGGCATACAATGATCATATGCCACTCTGGATTGTGCATAAAGATTTAGCTTCAGGTTCATATAACTGGGAATATTACTCTCCTAATGTTATTAGGCTTAATGAAGTCAGCTATAAAAAATATTCAGATCTCAAGTTACCTTTAGATGATTTGTCTGGGAAAATTATATCACAATTGCTGGCTTTGAGCACTTTCCAATTATATATCATAGCTTTTTTTTTGTTATAGAGAAATTGTTCTCACAGTGTGGTCAGACCTGCAGTATCAGCAGCATCTGGAAACTTATTAGAAATGCAAATGCTCAAGCCCCACCTCAGACCTGTTGAATCAGAAACTCTGGGGATGGGGGCCCAGCAATCTGTGCTTTCCCAAGTCCTCTAGAGACTATCCTAGAAGCACTGGCTAGATTACTGCTGAAACATTTCATTTCAAGGACCACGTCAAAAGAATACTATCTGAAATTGTTTTGTTGAAAACATATCAAATCTCTGTGGTGGGAGCTGTCCGGTACATTGCAGCAGCATCACCGACTCCCTCCTCCTCCCCACTGTGACAATCAAAATGTCTCCAGACACTTCCAAGTGTCCCCTGGCGGGTCAGAGGAAGGCAAAATTGCCCAGGTTGAGAATCACTGCTCTTACCCAATATTAAAAAGGAAGAGTCATTTTCCTACAATTTATTCAAAGCTATAGAAACAGGTTTCAAGAGAGAGCATATGTTCCACATTTCTCTTTAGCTCATTGTTGAGGACTTTGGCAGTGACAGCTCTATCTCTTTGAAATGCTTTGGTTAACGACTCTCATTTTAGGCCACTTTTCTCTTAGGAACAACTTCATCTTTGGAAATCTTTTTTATACTTATTGTGATCTTCTACACTGATTCAGCACTGAATTCCATTTTAATAATTTATAAATGACATAGCATAGACTAGCTGAAGGAACTCTGTACGAGTTCATAATACTAACAGAAGGGTTTTTTAAAAATCTACTTTATTATAATTTTTAAGAAGATTAAGTAAAACCTGCAGTAAAATTAAATGCAGTAATAATCTTTATTACATCCTACCTCAAGATTCAGTCCCTGGAAAAAGAGACATTATTGCTTCTGGAATTTACTAAAAATTCAATTTCTTGGTTTATGTTAGATGTTATCTGTTTTCTTACTGTTAGTGCATGAGGATTTAGCAATATTTCAACATCCCCTCACTTCTGCTTCTCCATATTCTCAACATACACATATTACAATTTTTACTTAAATTGCAGTGTTTAATGATGAGCGACAGCGTACCATGACTTCCCGTTGACATCCTCTCTTATTGTCCTTGTAGATACAGACTTTAAACATTTCTCTCTCTTTCTTTTCATTTAATGGCATTTTGAGAGGGAGAGGAGATAAAATCATATGGTCAACACACATTTAACAGAAAACTAAAACTATTTTTGAAAACTTTAAAAAGATTACATAACAAGTCTCAACATTTTATTGTTAGAAAGTAGACTCTCTATTTTACCCTTCGCTCTTGAATTTAGCATACATGAAAGATAGGCTCTTTTTTAAATTTAAGAAACAAATGATAATAGCTAAACTTATTGTGATCATTTTGCAATATATATAAATATCAAATCATTATGTTGTACATTTGAAAGTAATATGTTACATGTCAATTATATCTAAAAAAGTAAATAACAGGCAAGTTACCTGATATACTTCAATTCTTCTCCTTCTGTATATGTGAGACAAAATTATCTTTCCTACTTAAAGATAAATCTGTTCTTTCTTCTGACCTTGTTGAATTTTCCTTTACCTACCTGGGCCATTGAAACCAGTAACATCAGGCAACCTTGCATCAAGAAACTACATGTTCTGGTTCCATGAAAATGGTTTTTTAATAAATATCTCTTGTACAAAAAAGGAACAAATTAAAAACTTGATTTTTAATTTTCATAAAAATAATTTTGTGCTATCATTAACAACCAAGAAATCAGGACTACCCAGATAACAAAAGCAGAGGATTTAAAAAGATACCCTATTAACATAATAGATGAAGAAGATATTAGGTGAGAAGAAACATGCATATGACAAAGCCCACAATTTAAAAATTGTGGTAATCAAAGTCAAGCGATTAATTACTAACAAAGACAGTAACAGAGCTTCTTTTGTCTTTCAGGGTGAATGCACAATTAGCACTTAATACTAAGATTGAGGAATAAACCATCTATAATCTACTGAAAAAGACCATCTGCTTCTATAAATTTTGCTCTTATAGACTTGCCAAAAGAAGAGAACATATTAACAAAATAATGGGCCCTGCACTGTTAATTGCTAGGTTGTTTGCATTTGTGCTGTTGCTATTAGAATTTAATAAGCCATTCCTTCTGCTAAATTAATAAGCAGCCAAGATTATGTAATAGCTGCTTTCAGCTGCTAATTATTTTTCCCATAATTCCTTTCCCTCACTACCTCCAACCCCCACCTTTCTTGGCTTGGAACACCAGAGACTGCCAATATGTCATCAGCAAGTCTCCCGTCCTCATTTTCAGAACAACAGACCAACATTAGGAGCATAACCAATGAGTTTAAACTTGGAGGTGGTTATCCCTGAGGAAATATGTTTTGTATTGAAAAAGAAAAAAAAAAGCAGTTTGGATTCAGAGGGCAAGTTTTCATGGCATGGCATCTGCTTAGTGTAGTAAGAGAGAAATGGGTCATTAACATGTACCTTTGGGGCATGATTAGTCAGGAAACAGAGAAATTGGGGCAGGAGACCTAAAAACCTACAGAAAGCCATCTCTGTGCTTTGGGGGGACCACCTCTTTAATATTCCAGTATACATTAATCATTCATGTTAGTAGAAAATTTTCCAAGCAACATAATAGTGCTTAAAAGAGGAGTTATTATACATTTTATTTAAAAAAGGCCCCCCAATCTCTATTATGTACTATCCTAAACACACAAAAAGGACATAATCCCTAATAAAAGATTCCTTTAAATTGATTACATTTAGCTTCTTGAAAAACTTAGCATTTCTTTTTCACTTTGGGCCATTAAAAAATTCTGGCGACTATGTTTGGGAACCTCCGCAAAAAAGGGCATAACTCAACAAAAGCAATTTTCTAGCTTCCTTTGTAAGAACCTAGGTGACGGGTAATGAATAGCATTAGACATGAGAAATCCCTGCCTGTTCAAACAAGGTCACTTAGTCCCGTGGGGCTCCTCTTTCCTCATCTGTAGAGGATGAGTCGGACTAGATGAATCATGCATTCTTTCATTCAAAAAAATATGGACATCCATTATGTGCCAGACACGATGCTCAGCACTACCGCTCTTAACAAATCTATCATTTTATAATCCTTATCAGTCAACTCACATTTATTAACTGTGTTATATATCAGACAGTTGTACTGGGCTGGGATGAAAAATTAATAGAATTCAAGATATGCTAAACAGAGGCTTAGTGAGCATGTGGGTGAAAGAGAGATTCGTTCTCACAGGGTTTGAGGGTGAGGCTTCGTGGGAGATGTGACATTTGAGAGGAAGGGCATGCCTGGCAGAGCAAGTCATTGGCAAGGCTAAACTGGAACCCAGGTGGTTGGGGGTGGTGGGCGACCCCGTGTGAAGGAAGCCTAGGGCAGACACTAAAAACGGCTTGGGGTGAAAGGTGTCTAGGGATGTAGCAGTGCGATGGGAAGGAGGGGCCGGATTCCGCACAGTTTAGAGCCAGAGTCATTGCAAAAGGCCCCCGAACGCGTGCACGAGCTCCACGACAGAGCTGACGTGTGTTCCCCAGAGTTGCAGCACTCCCTCTCTCTCCTCTCCATCATCACCAGCTGTCACGCCTCCGTCCCACCCTCTTGGGCCACTGGGAGTTATCGGAGCTCGAACTAGGCTCTCCGCGGTCCCGACCTTCCCTACCCCACACAGAGGGGTCGACAAAGGTTCCCCTGGAACCCTGTGCTCCCACCACCGAATAGCCTGGGCTGCCGCCCGCGCGCGTTCCAAAGGAACACGCCGGAGTGCGCAGTCGCGCCGGTCCGGCGACGGCGGCTTCCCGGGTCACGTGGCCTGGCTTCCGGTCCAGACCACCTCTTTCGGTAGAGACCTGGCCAATCGGCTTCCTGGCTCTGTGCGGGTCCGCTGCGCTGCCCTCAGGTACTGCAAGGCGGTGTTGGGCAGCCCGGTGCGCACCGCCAGCCCGCCCTTCCGCTCGCGAAGCCCCGGTTCTTCCCTCGGCCGGCCCCGGGGCGGGGCTGCTGGGTTGGCTTCCCCTTCGCCGCTCAGCTTTCCTTCCAAGTCAGGGGGTCCCCT
>NW_005871097.1:4147043-4230977 GCF_000147115.1 Myotis lucifugus
TTTGCGGGGCATTTCGGGGCCGCGGCCGGGGGTGGCGGCGATCGAGGACCCTTGGCGCCCCCTGCGCGGCGGCGGATGCCATTGTCTGCCCGCTCCTTGCCTGTCAACTCGCCGGGGCGCGATCGGTGATGGAGTGCGGGCCCCGTGGGGAAGCATCGGAGGCGGCCGGACAGAGGACCGCTGGCCCCGAGCCTGCTCCGTGGCGGAGCCCGTTGTTTTTCATAGCAGTCTCGAGGAATTGAGGTGCCCCTGTGCTTGGCGGCAAAATCAAAGCATTGTTTTTAACAAGAGGGAGAAAATAGTTGCGTCTTGCTGTTCGTCCCGTATCCGCACATCATTTATTTTAAAGAGTGAATTATTTCTTCGTCCTATAAAGTGTTAGGGAGGGGGATATAGAACCCTGGTACAGACAGCCTTGAAGCCCTTTACTCCGTTCGCAAGCAAACCCCCACCCCTCCGGGCCACCAAGATCCTGGAATACCGGTCTGTTCTCTCCCAAGTTCTGGTAATGGGCTTGCATTAAACGTTGTCCAGTTGATGCTGTACTTGCTGTCCTCTTCGAACGCCGCTATCTTAACAGGACTCGAATGGGAGGCACTTTGATACCACAAATACTGTTCGTTAATTTTGTGCCAGTGAAGTGTTTTAAGTGAGGCGCAGTTAGCCAATTTTAACTTTAATAAAGTTAAATTGCTGCATCATACCTTTCTAAGTATCTTGCTGATGCGTGTTTGGATTAGTACAAAAAGCGACAATAATTTCTGAGCAAAATTTAGGACCCATTTTATTCTAAATTGGTTGTGTAAATTCTCCCACCCCATGTTCAAATTCAAGATGGTGTGGCGAATATTAAGAATCAGGCTGGAATCTTACTTGCAGTAACACTATTAAAGGAACTTAGAATAGTGAAAAGAAATAAAAATACCTGTCTGAATTCTACCTTTAAATTACCTTTGTAGAAACAATGCTTATTTGTTTATACTTAAGATCAGTTGAATTACAAGAAGTTTTTCTTGAAAATTAAACATGTAGACTAATCAACAGATTTGCATATTCCAAATAAATATATACAACATAGTATATGTAAAATACACTGGAATTCAGCATCCACTCCATCTGTAAATGCTATTTTTAAAATTTTTAAATGAAGTATTTTGTATAATGTTTTTGAATGTACATTATTAGGGCTTTTCAAAGGTTTATGTTCTTTTTCATAATACATTACCACTTTATTGTGTGCATATTTATGTTGGAATTTTTAAAAAGTGAGATGAGAAGGGATACATAAAATTAGGCTTTTATTAAGGAAAACGTGTGTTTATGGGATATTTTGGGTTAATATTTTAGATCTGTTTAAAATATGTAAGCATAAAAATAATATTGAATGTAAACTGTAATTGAAAAATAAAAATAAATAAAATAAAATATGTAAGCATAAACTGAAGAAAGCATTCTAAGTGATAGCAGCCTGCCTACAAGTAATTCATCCTGGAACAAGAACAGCCTAAGGGTGAAAAATAGTAGGTCTTCCGTTTCTTTCAAATGTACCTAACCCAGTTGATGTTAACAGTTCTCTTTTGATGCATATAGAGAGGGTGGAATGTATAGCACAGATAGACAATAGTTTCGTAAATTGCAAGAATTGTCTTTCTTCTACCACAACATTTTCACTTCAACTTAATGCCTGTTTTTCTTTTTGTTCTGCAGACTCCAAAACTAAGTGGAACAGGGTGGGGTGGGGAGCTCTGCATTTGGTGGGAATATATTTCTACAAGAATTTCTGGCTATTTTAACTGGCATAGAAATATTGATGGCTACTAATCATTCATCAGTTAAACTCCCTGTCCACCAAGCTTCTCTGTGAAACATGTCATCTTAATCTTAACTTTATTGAATCAAAGTATTGCATGTAATTTTGATTCTATTTATCTTAACAGATGCAGTTTATGTTGCTTTTTAGTCGTCAGGGAAAGCTTCGGCTGCAGAAATGGTATGTCCCACTATCAGACAAAGAGAAGAAAAAGATCACAAGAGAACTTGTTCAAACCGTTTTAGCACGGAAGCCTAAAATGTGCAGCTTTCTTGAGTGGCGAGATCTGAAGATTGTTTACAAGAGGTATAATTTTTATTTTTCAGAAAGGGGAAAGCAGAATCAAACGTTGGTCATTTGTAATCTGGAAATTGCAGACTTTTGAGAGAGAACAATTAACAAAGATTTAGATGAAAAAGGTTTTAAGTTAAAGCTTTGTATTTTTAAAAAAATAACTTGTTTTTATTACCCAGGCTAACATGATAAAATCAGGGAAGTTGTTTTAAAACTAATTATATAATTAAAGTCTTAATCATCTTTTTTAGAAAAATTCAATGAATTCATCCCTTTGCAGGGGGAAATAGAATCAGTATTTTAAATTGTGAGTAATTCTCTGAATTTAGATAAGCATTTTCTCCCTCTTCTATCTATAAAGACTGATAATTGACATGCCTTTCATCTGACTTTTAGAATCTTATTCATTTTTAAACACCTTGAATACATAGACCATTCGAGTCCTATAAATGTTTAAAAATTTTGTGTATATACAGGATCTATTAGTAGTGTTTATTGATTTGATGTATACTTGTTGCTGTGGTAGAGGTGTGATTAGATCTGATAATTTCGCCAAGAATAGAGTAAAAATTTTTAACACTTATCTTTTTAAAAAATGCATATATTTTTATTAGCAGCTGAAATTCTAAGTATATGAAAATAAATTTCTCAAGATTGTTCTAATCATGTTAAAAGAAATATAATTATTTTGTTTTTTTCCCCCTATTTCTTTACCCTTAGGAATAATTTACTGTTTTTAAGATACAAGGGTTGCTGCATGTGAAAAATTCTCTTCTATGGGGGAATGTGTAGAGAACTAACAATATGGACTACGAGGAGGGTTGAAGAGAAATCTGGGTTTTATCGCAGCTTTCCTGTATTCCACTCCAAGTGTGGATGGTACATATTGTGGGGGAAATAGAGGAGGAAGTAAGGGAGATTATAGGACATTGAGAATTTAAAAAATACTGTAGACCCCTTTCTCCAATAAAATGAATTTAGTCATCTTTGGGTGATTTTATATTCAGTGTTCGATTTACTACTTGTTGAGAAAAGTCATAGCATTTTAGAGCTGGGAAATGTCTTAGAATATCTAGTTAAGTGATTTTTTTAAATTGAGGTAACTTGACATATAAATTATATTACTTTTCATATGATTAAAGAAAAAGCTTTTTGCCCCAAGGATAGAGCCTTAAATGAAACAAATGGAAGTGGAGGTGCTCTTGTGGAATAAAGACTGGGATCCTGTACCCCTGCTCACTTGGCCTCTACCCTCTGTATAGATGGTTCCTGAGTTTGAAAACTACTACTGTTGATCAAACTTCAATTTTATTTTTTTTAAATGAGGATTTGGGAGAAGTGACTTGTCCAAGGTCATATGCTAGTTAGTGACTGACATAGGGGCTACAGCTCAAATCTTAAGCTTGGAGGCAAAGGATTTGACCAGTGATCAAAAAAGATTTGCTCTTCGTAATCAGAGAATGGGGTGGGGGGGAAGGACTGAGACTGGAACCTGAGGGGAGATCTGTTTGGAGACCGAATTATAATGAGTCCCTGAAAGAAGACCTCTTGCTGTGTGCTCAGCAGGTGGAAAGAGCTGTTACCCAGGTAAATTTAAGACTTGGTCACTGCTAGACGGTGGGAGGGCAGCGAAAGAAGGGGGGAAATGGAGGGATTCCACATTTCTGGTTCCACTGACAGGCTGAATGGTGAGGTGGTAGATAAGTTGACTTTGAGATGCCTGTGTGACTCCCATTTGGAGATGCCTAGTTTTCTTGGAGTAGGCATAGGCATGGAAGTCTGGGGGGTAATTCGGCATAATATGTTAGATCACCAACATTCAAGTAGGAGGAAAAGGGGGAGAGGGTAAGCATAGGGTCAGTAACATGGTGAAGAGGAGAGAGTCACTGGTGCCAAATGTTGCATAAAGTTCAATTACAGTAAAGAAAGACTATTAGATTTTACAGTGAGCATTTCATACAATGCCCTTTGTGGGAACATTTTCAATGGAATACAAGAGACAGAACTCTCCAAAAAAGGGGGGAAGAGGTGAAGACATTTAAACAGTAAGTATAGATTATTTGGGGAGCTTTGCTCTGAAGGACAGAAGAGGTGGTAACCAACCACAGACATAGGAGTGGGGGACAGGATTTTTAAAAAGATAGGAGACTTAAGCTTATTTCTAGATAGGGGAAGGAGTCCCCCGTGTGGAGGAGGAAAATACCAGCAAGGGAATGAATCCCAGGAATGGAGATTCCTGCAGCGGAAGGAAATGGCCTGTTAAACAGAAGGATGAAAAGCACTAGTTGGTGTTCTTACATGCAGTATTCAGCCTACCCATGTTGAGCCACTGACGTTTCTTTTAAAGGCTATAAAGGGAAATGTAACCTGACTCTGATACTTGCATCAAGCTCCTATAAATAAAAGGTGCACTTAAGGCTTTATCAAGATAAAATGTACATACAAAAGTTAAATTTAATCCGTTTTTCTATGCATACTGAAAACACCTATTGTACTAAGGACATATTTATTGGTTCACATAAACAGGTGATTATTTGTCCCTAGTCCAGCTGGAAGAGAAGACCTTTCAGGCAAAAGAATTACCACTTAGCTCCAGAGAAATTCTGAACTAGCACTTAGCTGTCTGTCTTCCTTCCTCAAGTAGTCTCCTCCACTTTATCCCTTCTGAGCATTTTGCATAACAATTCTCCCTGTCGGGAGGGAGCGGTGGGAAAGAAGTAAGGATAAAATTAGTATAGCTGAAAAAACCTACTGAAAGTCTGGGGGCTTGAGTTCTATTCCGCTTGTGCCTTTAGCCAGTTTTGTGACTTTGAACCAGTCTTTGGCCTTCGTTTCCTCATCTCTATAATAAATGCTCTTGAGATCTTTTGAAGACAGAATACTATGCTTTTTTAAATTCCTATTTTGTGCAGCATGTTATGGAAGAGGCACTGGATTAAAGTCTTAAAACTAAAAAATAATGCGTCTCCAAATTACTAACTTGAGAATTCCTCGAAGAGCACTGTATTGATTTTCTTTACTAACAAAAGAATTTTAATGACACCGTGGGTACCGAGAACAGTTTATTTAGTTACATTCACCCACCATCAGCTGATATTTAGCTGACTGCGGAGAAGTCATGTGTTTTGAATGTAAGAATAGGCACTTTCAGATGCTCTCTGAGTGCCAGTAATTAGAGTAAGCCTTAATCCACTCGCTAAAAATAACTAAACATACGTTTCTTCTTACTAGTCTATTATTAATTTTACTTCAGATTCAGACTTACAAATATTCACTAAGAGAACAAAATGAGCTCATTGTTCAATTTTTTAAAGCCATTTCTAAAAATAGGGAGTACACTTCAGGTTCTCTTAGTAATCTTTTACTAAATCACTATAGCAATTTTGATCTCTCTTCAAATCTGTTAAAATATTGCTCTGAATATGTCTTAATTTTTGCCAGGTGCTGGGTTACTTTATTTAATACAGTTCCTGGCTATAGTTTTTAATATAAAACTTGGGCTCTGGAGTCAAATCACTGTTCCTGGGAAGGTTGCTCAATTAAGCCTGGGTCTCTTAAATGCAAGTAATAAAAGTAATAATGGTATCTCTGGAAGGGTTTTTGTGAGGATTAAAATGGTAAAATATGAGGACTCAATGAATGTTACCCGTTATTATTATGTTTCTCTTTCTCCCCTAAGCTTTCCGGAAAGAAGTACCTTCTTATAATCCTGATAACTAGATGCTCACCTACAATAAAGAATTCATTTAATTTGGTTGCTCTTTTACCATTCTGAGCAAGAGCAAACATTAGATAATGTGTTGTGGAGGTGTTTTTTTTTGTGTGTGTGTTTGTGTTTAATATTACTGGTTGGTGCTTAAGACGCATCCGTCTGGTGATATTTTAGAAATATTAGAAGTAAATATTTAGAATTGACTAGTGTTAAAATGCTGTTGATTTGTAAGTAAAGAGGCAATACGGTGGTTATGGAGCAAGGACTGTGCAAGCATTAGATTACGTAACAGTAACATTGAAAAAAATCTTTTCATTGAGTCCATTTGATGCAATGGATATATTGAAGCAAACAAGACAAAAGGAAGAAACAAAAATAACAACTATGCATTCTTGAGACTTTAAACGCCTTTTGAAACTATAGAATGTTCTAAAGATTATACCTGTAAGTGGCTGTATAATGGCTTCATGGAAGACATAGTCACATAGGGAGCTGGAGCTGTTTATTTTATTGGGAAATTATGGCAAGTGAAAAAGAACTAAGTTTGAAAAGCTCACATCCTTTCGACAGAAGGTAACTGTTCTTATTATCCACAAACTAGACAGATTATTTCTAATGAAGTTGATACCATTAGTACATGGTGTAAAACGATGGCTGCTATTTTATTCGCAACTGAATACAATGAAAACTTCAGTTAGTTGTGGATTTGATTTGGATTTGTTTTGTTTTGAATTCCTATCTACTGTTAACATATTGGTAGCTATAGGGTATTACCAGATGAAATTTAGTTTTAAAAGTTCTTTTGGACAAATACTTCCATTGTATTAACTTAAATATTGCACTGTCACTGTTGATTTTTGCATCCTGGTGGTGGGGGGGGGGGCAAAAATGTGTATATTTTTAAGCTTAAATTAGACTGATTTAAGTTAAAAAATCTTATAATTAAAAATTTTGCCCGAAACTAGTAGTAAATTCTAATGGAATCATTTAGCACTCTGTTCATGTTAGCTAGTTATGTCTGGTTTTCAATCTAGCATTTTTAATATCAGTTCCTTTAATCTTTAGTTTTCTTAAGTCAGGGCATCTTAATGTGTCTTTTGTATCAACTTCCCCAAATTCAAAACTCTATTTGGTGAGCATGGATTCAGGAGGATGGAGAGTTATAATATCCCATTGCATTTTAAACAGATAAACAAACACAGGTTAGTGCTGGGAAAAAGAGGGAGAAGCTTCTTTGTTCAAGTTGGAGGTGGTGCCCTCTTATGTCCTTCTTGATAATAAATGAACACATTCAAATGCCTCCTACCCTATTTTAAATAAATGACTAGATGTAGAAGTCAGATAGAATGAATATGGCAAAAAGTCATGCCGTGTATGACAAGGGATGTTGGTGTGGTAGATGGAAAAGTGCCTGGAGTTAAGGTCTGAAGATCAGATTTCTTGTCCCAGTACAACCATTTATCAGGTCCTGTATTCTTGGACTTTTTTTTTTTTGTCTTCTGTAATCAACGATGATGACGCTTGCTGTTGGAAAGATCAAGTAAGATGAGATGTTTTTGATAATATTGAAATTAGTATGTTGTTATGTAAATAGTTATTCTCACACTGAAGAGCAGGAATTCATTGAATGGAGATTGTGCTCATTTATATATTTGCATTACTGCTTTGAGCAGTAAATTGCCCATTGTGTTTTCTAAAAATCACTTAAATGCTACTCAGCGAAAATCACAATCTCAACTGAAATTTGTTCAGAATGTCTTAGGTTTGTTTTTTTGTAAAGCCCTTAAATACACTTAAACCATTTGAAAATGCTCTTTTAATCCTCCTCAAAGGACTTGGTCATTTGATATGCCTTGAAGGATTGTATGTTAATAAGTTTTGGCTTTCTTGGGTTAAGTATAACCATTAAAATGCTAATTTGGAGGAGAATATGAGTTTATCAACCTTATTCCTTCAAGGGAGAATAACCTAGACTTCAATTCAACAGGGTAGAACTTGGAAAAATTGAGGCGAGGTCTCAGTTTCCTCTTCTTTTTGTCTAAGTTCTATAATAACTTGGAACTGTTGTTCTTTTCTTGGGGTTTATTGCACAATACTAGAAACTTCCTTTTTAAAAATAATTTATGCTGTTAGAAGCCAAGATGGTAGTTACCCATGGGGGTGGGAGGTTATGACCTAGAGAAGCTAGGAGACGGGGTTCAGTAATCTGTTTCTTGATCTGGGCGCTGGTACACGGGCAGGTTCACTTTGAAAACTCATTAAGCTATACATTTATGACTTGGGTTCTTCTCTCTGTGTATATTACACTTTAATAAAACATTCCAGAACATTGTTTTCACATTGACAATACCAGTAAGTCCTTCAGTTGGAGAGTTTATATTCTTTCCTGTTTACTTGTAGTTTGAATTAGTCATGAAGTGCATTTTGTTTTAAAATTAATTTCACTTCAGAACAACCTGGGTCAGTTATGCTTTAGTATCTACATAGAAAGGAGCCTGAAAGGCAGAAGAGCAAAATACTCTTTCTAGATTGTGTGATTGAATGATTATTATTATTTTCTTTTTTTGCTTGCCTATACTTTTCAGATTTTCTCTTAGGCATTTATTACATTTGTAATCTAGGAAAAAACTAATCTGTACTATTGTAAAAGAGGAAATAAGCTGTATAAACATGGGGTCTTTCACAATAGGATATGAAAATATATTTAGGAACCATGATTATAGGGTAAATTTTTTTTCACATTTGTTTTTGTTACAGATACGCTAGTCTGTATTTTTGCTGTGCTATTGAGGATCAGGACAATGAGCTAATTACCCTGGAAATAATTCATCGTTACGTGGAATTACTTGACAAGTATTTTGGCAGTGTGAGTAGCATTTTGTTTTAAGGAATTGAATGCCATAGTTTTATTTCTTTAATCTTTTCTATAACAAGTTTGATTGTCTTGGGGATTCTGATTCTTTGAAAGTAACTGTGGGAGAGAGAAAGAAAGACTCTTTTTTGTCAGTGTGCCTAGTCAATCAGTTAACTGCCAAAATTGCTTGACCCCACAGACCTATTCATTTAATTATGATGGTAAGAATGAGGTTTAAAATAGTGAAATAGAAAGGAGTCCAACTGCAAAGAGTAATATATAGAAGTGCTTAGTGAAGAATTTAGATTTTGTTGGCAGTTATAATCACATTACTCAGGAAATGGGTATTTGCAAAGATCAGCTTTTATGAGTAGAAAAGTTGCCCATGCAGAGTTGGTCTGACTTAGCATGTAGGCATTGTGTTTTCAAGTACTTGAGATTTGAAAATTAAACTGACTAAATCAATGATGCTTAGTTAACAAGATTGCCATTTTTAGAAAGAACTTAGATGGATTCACTCTGGTCAGATTTTATTCTCTATACTTATCTTTTGCTTTATTATAATTTTTTGTTTGTTTTGTTTTTCAGGTGTGTGAGCTTGATATCATCTTTAATTTCGAGAAGGCTTATTTTATTTTGGATGAGTTTCTTTTGGGAGGGGAAGTTCAGGAAACATCTAAGAAAAATGTCCTTAAGGCAATCGAGCAGGCCGATCTGCTGCAGGAGGTAAGCTGGGAGTTCTCTAGACACTAGCATGTTTTGCTTTTGTTAGGAAGTGTCAGTCATCTCTCATTCTTACACAGTTTCAGAAATTACTCTGAAGCATGCTCGGCATGCAGTGTCCGTGTGCAGTTTATTGATTGGAATATGTCAGTCATGTCAACTCCATTATCTATGGATGGATCATTTACTTTGAAAATGGTCGGTCATATTGATGGCCAGTTTTGGACCTCAAAAAACTAGAGTCTAAACCTTTAAAGGACAGACTAAGAAGGGAAAAGATTCATCAGATATTAACAGTAATTTGAGAACTCTCCATCCATTGTTTTGAATTACTTAAGATAACCCCTTTTCTCATTAATGTAGATAATCAGGAGTTGACTGAGATTATGGCATTTTCATTCCAAATTTCATCTTTTCACCTCATGTCCATTAAGTGCAAATGTAGCCAAGCAAACCATAGTGTTATAATTACTTTTTGTAGAACCCTATAGTTTTGTGTTAGGAAAACAAACTGAAAAGTACTTTTCTTTGCTCTTAGATAACAATACATGTTCTGTCAAGCTACTGCATTCTTATCTTGCCTTCATATCACTAGAGCCATTAATAAACCTCCTTCCCGTTCTAATTTCTACAGTTGTTCTGGGTTAACTGTGTAGTTGATACTTCTGTACCTTTGATTTCTGAAGTTTAAAATTTCATAGATAAGGCTACCTTTTCCTAAAAACTTAATGATACCTTAATTCAGGTACCAAGTTGAATTATGCTTTAGTGATAATTGTGGTTTTAATCAAACAAAGTTTATAGCATAAGAAGAAGGGACTACTCAATATAACAAATGTAGCATGTTTTCATTACAGTAACCACCAACTTGTTCTCTATATGTATGGGACTTTTCGTTTTGTTTATTCATATGTTTTGTTTAAATCCAATTTTTTAGAACTTCTGTTGTAACAGAAGGGTAAATCTCTTTTTCTCCATTATAACTTCTTAACCATTGACCTCTATAATCCCTCTGCATCAGTCACTGACTATGTCAGTTGTGGAAATTGCTCAAAGTTGGGATGACATCATCTGGGCCACACATATATAAAATATGAGACAATGCATTATACATTTAGTGATCTTGAGTTACCAAGACAGTGGTTAAGATACCTGCAAAAGTGAAGCATTTTATTAGCTGCCCTGATGCCATTCACTATTCAGTAGTGAAATGAGCATAGCTCCTCTTCCACATGTGTACAGTTTGCTACGGTGGTTTATTAATTGATTGCAAACATGTCATTGGGGAGAATTTTTTTAACATCAGGTGTGCTGATTGCAAGCTCATAGTCTACTCTTGTTAAGTTGGTTTTAGGGTTAGTACTCATTATTTTGCTGTTCACAGATCAGACTTTTCTAAAAATTAGGTCAGAACCAGAATCAATAATTGGAGATTTTCTATATTTGTCCCTTCCCTTGATCACTTTCATATTTCATTATTATGGAACTATAGTCTGTTCTATCAGATCCTGGTATTTCCTCCAAGTTCATTTCCTGATTAATTATATTTGCCTTAAAACATTTCTAAAGTTATTGAAGTTAAACTTTTAATTTTAATGGGGTTTTTTTCTGGAGAGTTTTTTTTTTTAGGGTATTGATATCTCCTTGTGTCTGGATTTTTTAAAACTGTACTGGGAAATTGCTAGACTTTAGAGTATGACAAATATGCTAACTTTACTTTATAGCATGTATTGTAAGTAATGTACTAGCTGATAAAAAAAGTTATTACAGGTCCATATTTATTTGTGAGAGAATGTATGTGAGTGTGTGTGTCTCTCCCCTATTGAAGTATTAGAGTAGTAAGTAATGTCTCCCTTTTTGAAGTAGTATTTTTATATCTTCAATTGGGGAAAGTAGGAATGGAGAGACATCATAGTATGACTATAGTCCTGTGTAAAATTTTCTTATTCATCTCACCCTAGTTTTAAAAAAATAACAAAGTCTCTTGTCTTTAGAAGAGAACGTTGGCTCTATTTCTCATCTATAACTATGTTTACATTTTTTTGGTACATAAACAAAAGTGATAGTACATTAAGACATTTTCTATTCAATGGTCTGAGTGAATCGTTTTTCTTAATTTTGCCATTCAGTTTTTGGGAAGGCAGAAGGTGGCTGGTCTATTATGAAGTTAGAGTGAGTTATAATACATTGCAGGTTAAGACCATTATGAAGCCAAGCTACAGTCTATATAGCTTGGGGAGTAAGGCCTCAGGTTAACGGGTTAACCTGTTATTCAGGTTATTCACCAACATACTGTCACATGAAATCTAGAGGTGACAGATGCTTGCTTGTTTCCTGAAATGGATTCATTTATATGTTGATACATGATACATGTTTACATTTCTGGAAGAATATTTGAAAATTTTGTTCATATCATAGCTGGTGGAATAAGATGAGAAAAATCATTCCACAAACTGCTAAAAACATTTTTATATGGACACCATGACAACAAAAGAGAAGTAAGATGATAGCTAATGCTTATTGAGCACTTAAATATGAGGCATCCTATACTAATCCTCAGGATGCCCTGAGAGTCATGAGAGCCTTTGCAACAAATGAAGTAGAGGCTCATTGGGTCCAGTAACTAGTCCTAGGTAGCAGCTGGCAAAACCAGGATTCCAAACCCAGGTATCCTAGACTCCAGAGCTGTGTGAAGTCTTAACCACTGTGCTCTTGTCATTCCCCCTAGCCCCCATTTGTGTATTGTCATGGTATGTATATTTTAAACATTCTGTTTTAAATACCAACTTCTGTGTTCCTCAGTAATATTATTTTAAAAATTCATCATGCTTCTGGACATTTCTCTGTAGTGAACAGAGTAGATGTCCAATGCCATCTTTTACTTTTTGGACTGGAAATTTCATTTTCCAAATTATTAATAGTTGGAATTTTAAAATTGGATATATACTAGATATAAATCATATATTTCAGATCATTTCTTGTTACATTCATCAGAACACATAGATCTAAAGTAGCTTTTTTGGTCTTATAATTTGGGGTGTAGTATTCATTTAGTTTATAGCTGTAAAGACAGCCTTAAATGCAGCCGTAAATTTGTAAACGTTTTAAGTAATTGATTTTTAACCTAGTTTTTCATGTAAAACTAACCCTGAACAACACGGGTTTGAATTTTGCAGGTCCACTTATATGCGAATTTTTTTTTCCAATAAATGCCTCTATTCCTCCATTGGGAGTCCCTGGGTGTGGAGGACCAACTGTATGCATTGATCTACATCATTTTATGTAGAGGACTTGACTGTCCTCAGAGTTTGGTATCCACGAGGGATCCTGGAACCAATCCCCCAAGGATACTAAGGGACATCTTGAGTTCTTGGGGGAGTCAAAAGTGATAGTACATTAAGACATTTTCAACTGCATGGTGTTGGTGGCCCTAACACCACCACCCCCCGCCACACACACAGTAGGTGGTTGTTCAAGGGTCAACTATATTGTGATTTTTCTGTTTGGTGTCAGGTTTTTTTTACTTAAATTAATTATTTTTAAACACCAAAGATGGCTTAAAGATATATGCAAATCAGAAAATGATTTTGATTTTAGTCCTTTTTAATTTGTGAAATATACATTTCTATCCTTAATTATGTTTATTTTCTTTAGAACAATTTCTTTAAAGTTTCCTTTTTACCCAATATGTAAATGTCATATAGTTTGTTTAGGTAGTCCTTCGTTTATTTAGGTAGTCCTTCTGTAGGTAAACAGGGTAGACAGTAGTGGATAAAGTAGATTTTCAATTAGCATATTATAGTTAATATTGAGAACTTAAATGTGTACTCTGATAATTGCTAACATATCAGACATTGCGATTAAGTAATAAAGATACCTTTTTTATTTTACTTAATTACTCGGTAAACAAGGGTTTTACTTTTGACAATTCTAGACTGAACTGTGTTTATTCCTTTTGGTATTCGGTTTTATGAATACATAATTAGATTTGGAGGTAAAGCCCAGAAAATTTTGTCCATTATCCAATTTTTAATGCTTGACTGTTGGAATTTAAAATATGTTTTCTTAACATGCCACTGGTACTTAACTAGATTTTTAAAAAATTAAAATGCAACATGCTGAGATTACTAAATTGACATTCTTTTTTTCCCCCTGTACTTTGAACATTTCTCCCCCCTACACATACCAATTAAATATCTATTTTAAGCTAGACTTTTTAGGGGGGTTGAGAGGGGGAGTGGTACAGTTGGATTCATTTTATTAACGTATAACAAAGGGAATATAGAGTGCATTTTCTTTGTAAAGTAAGGCACTTAACAGTTTTTCTTTGCTCCTTAATTTTATAGAGCCAGAATGAAGAATGGGGAGGTTTGTCTGAGGATATCTTATGATAAAGAGCAGTCTAAGACTTTAGTCCCTTTGACCCCCAACTTATTTATTGGTAACTACTAAATTTACCATTTTTGTGGCATGGATAAAATGGAGTGTTATGCAAAGACTGTTGCACGCGAGATGATACCAAGTCCTTGCTTGATCCGTGAAGATCCAAACTTAACTACTGGGCATTGGGCTTTAACCCTCAGCAGTAGATGCATGATGGTGTTGATCAGTGCTTTTTGAGATGTATCAATCTTTCTTTTTTATACTAACAGCATCGTTTTGAAATTTGTGGGGGTTTCCTTTTGAGCTTTGTTTGCTGTTGGTATTGTTTCTCACTGAAACAACCTGAGAAATGAAAATAAGTGAGGTACCAAAAGCAAGCATTACTCTCATGAATTTGCTTCTACTTAGAGATGATCCACTTTATGAATAGATTTATTGGATTTGCAGTTATTAACCTGCCTGTCTAGAAAGTGGTGCTCTATGGAAACTAGTGCTGGGGCTGCATGATATATTTTAGTACTATGCGATATTTTTGTGGAAGTAGTAATCTGTTAGAATGCATTAAGAAAAAGTGATTTCTTTAAAAAAATAAATCTTTTGTAATTTAAAATTATTTTAATAAGTACTTCTGGAAGGATTTAATAACATTGTCTTTTAATACAAAGTTTGGGTTTTTTTAATTAAAACTTTACTAATTAAGAATATTTTGGCATGCTATTGAAACTCAAGAATCTTACATTGTTTTAAAAACAGATAGATGCTTTCAAATATATATAATATCATTTAGCAGGAAAAAGCATTTTGATGTAAATCTATTTAGACAAACTCCTATAAATCCTTTACAATTACCACTGTTTATGTTAAAACCTTTAAGCCTAAGTCTTTTTCTTTTAAATTGGGTTAAAATTTAGCCAGGCTGTAGTCTTTTGTTTTTTTAAAATATATTTTTATTGATTTCAGAGAGGAAGGGAGAGGGAGAGAGAGATAGAAACATCAGTGATGAGAGAGAATCATTTGTCGGCTGCCTCCTACTGGGGATTGAGCCTGCAACCTGGGCATGTGCCCTTAACCGGAATTGAACCCGGGACCTTTCAGTCCACAGGCCAGTGCTCTATCCACTGAGCCAAACTGGCTAGGGCCAGGCTGTAGTCTTTTATGCTAGCATATTTTAATTTTCTTTTTTAATTCTCACCATAGGATATATTGGTTTTTTAAACTGATTTCAGAGAGAGAGAGAAAAGGGGAGGGGGAGGAAGAGAGAGAGAGAAAGAGACAGGTATATGCCTTGACCTGGAATTGAACCCGCAACCTTTTTGGTGTACAGGACAACGTTCTAATCAACTAAGCCACCTGGCCAGGGCCATATTTTAATTTTTTATAGATAAACGTCATTGGTCTGCTAGAACAAATTCTGTATAAGTGAGATGTGATTACATTAATCCTTAAAATGGAAAATACAGAAGGGCAGATACAGAAAAATCAGAAGGGCGAACAAATCTTGCCTGTCACTTTATAGTTTATAAGGAACAATTTGTCCAATGTGCTTGGTCACTTGTTTTCACGTTGCAGTCATTTTGCTCCATGTTTGTGTGTTTTTGAGCTCTCTGTATTTGTCTGCTTTTCAGAATTTTGAGGACACCCTTCCCCCACTGTTTGATTTTAACTCATTTCAAGCCAACTCTTGCTACTCTGGGTTATTTGTAATAATGAAAAGTTGGATAACTTAAAATATTCAGTAACCATAAACCTGATTTTCAAAAGTACTTGACAACCCACAGTAATAAATACATTTTATATCACACTAGTTACATACAAATAAACTGGAAAAACTTTTGTTAAATATTATACTCTTATTTTTTATTTTGTGATCTCACATTTTCTATTCTATTCCCTTTTTTAGTGCTGATCCTGATTTACTAAATTGATTGCATGAGCCCTAGGGTTGGGGCCTGCAAAAAAGCATATTACTAGCTATTGGTGATGATTTTTTTTCTTTAAAATGTGCTTTCTGAAAAATTTTAGGGTTTGAGTTCTTTTTTGTCCTACTGACACATTCTTTTTATTTTCTTCTATTGTTTCCTCTGTTGCTGTTTTTAAAAAATTCCCATTGTAGGAAAATTAACAAATACAGGCAAACACAATAGAACACAAACTTACTCACCAACCAGAGATAATTAGATTAACTCAGTAGTTCTCAGATGGAGAGATGGGCAATTGTGCCTCCTCGGGGGACATTGGGCAATGTCTGGACACAGTTTTGATTGTCACAACTGGTGGTGGGGGTGCTACTGGCATCTGGTAGGTTAAGACCAAAGATGCTGCTAAGCATCCAACAGTGACAAGGATAGCCCTCCCAGAACAAGGAATTACCTGGCCTCAAGTGTCAATGGTGCTGAAATCCTGGTTGAGAAATCCTGGCTTAATTTAACACCATAGAATATTTAAAGGTTCCATTTGTAGGTTGCGATTACATTAAAGACTGCTACATCTTTTCAATATAATTCAGGGTGGGATAAAAGTAGGTTTATAGTTGTTTCATGGAAAATAATACAATATTTAATAATAATACAAGAATAAACTCTGTGTTTTGTGTGCTTACAACTATAAACCTACTTTTGCCCTACCCTGTATATAGTCCAGAGTATAAATGACTAAATAGAAATGAATCAAAAGGTAGAAGGAGCAAGAAAGAAAACAAAAACCCTAAATATTATGAGAGGAGGACAAATATCCTTAAGAACATGTAAATTCCTGGAAAAATCACCTCTGTGATTCACCAAAATTACTTTACTCGATAACCAGTACTGGGGAGATAACCTATGGTTGCGTTCAGCACGTGCCCACAGCAAAGCTTGTACGATGTCACTACATAATTTAATTTCCCCCAACACCCACCAAATCTGTTAACATCTATTAAGGTAATTGAGTTTTACCTGGAAACAGAATTGAATATACCCTCCAGGCAGTTAGAGTCTGCTCATTTTGCCATCCACATTAGGGATTTGATAATTTCTTAAAGGAGGAATAGTTAAATGATCAGAATTAGCACATATAGGCTTGCATATAGACTTTTTGTGTGTTTTTTTATACCCAATTAGCCTTAAAGAACTTACTTAGTAAAGATACTTAGAGTTTAAAATTCAGTGACTCCAAGAAATCGTTTTTTGGAAAATCCTGATTAAATTTAGCACATTTCAAGTTATGATCCAAATGCAAGAACAAGACAAACACAATTACCCTAAAATATGTGTCAAACTTTCCATATAGTCTAAAGTTATATTTGCTAAGTTAATCTGCTTTAAAAAAATTTTAAAGTACAGTTAACTGCCAGAGAAAGTAATGTATCACTAACAGGTTTTAGAGCAGGGTTTATAGAGATGTAATTAAGTTATCTCCATCATTATTTTTAAGACAAAAATTAAGACAAATATAATAGAAATAGATCAACAACACAATAGAAAAAGACAGCAGTACCTATGAATAAGTCAATCATAGGTGAAAAGACACAAACGGTCCTTTTGCTAAGAGAATATAAATTAAAATATAAGTTAGACCTACTTTTGGTTTGTTTCTTCTTGGATTGGCAGAGATGAGAGAGACCCTCTTGTTTGTTGCTTGTGAGCACTTAAACTTGTATTCCATTTTGGAGAATTAGTTTGGTGATCTCTGTTAATGGTTAAATGTATATACCTTTTGACACATCAGTTATACTTCAAGGAATTTTATCCAACAGAAATATACAAATACACCAATACACAAATGTACAAATTCACCAAGACACATGGTCACTTTAACATTAAGCCTTTGGAACATACACAAATGTCCATCAATGGGAAACAGGTTAAGAAAATTACAGGATGACCATACATGAAACTGTTATCTGACTATAAAAGAAATGAGATCAGTTTCTATGTAATGTTATGGAAAAGATACTCAAGGGATATCCAGTGAGAGAAGATTTAGGAGCAGAACATTAACTTAATGGTATTAACTCTGAAAATGTTTGAGCTTCCCCCCCCTTTCCCTAGAACTGTAAAATAAGCAGGTATTATAAGTACATTATAAGTATAAAATATTTTATTATTTTTTAAATGACAAAATTCTGTGTGAATGGAAGAGTATACATTGTGTTGATCCATTAGGTAAAACTTAAGAGTAGAATTTGCTAGAAAGAAAGTTTCAGCATGTAAAGTGAAGCATTTGTGTACTCTACCATTTTAGATACCATCTGGAGCAATTATTGCTCTTACCACCCATTACTTACTTAATGTAAAAAAATCACTTGATTTTCCTAATGCCTCACAACTGGTTGTGAAATAACACTGACACCATGAGCACTGTGCACCCTGTCATCTAAAAGGTACTTTAAAAAGTGCTTCTTTTTATTCATTGTTAAAAATAGATCTTAGTGAGTTTGGATACTCTCTGGTCCTTTGGCCCTTTGTTCTTCAGCACAGGGAATAGGGTTCTAGATTTGGGAGTAAGGACTTTGCTACAGAATTCAGTGAGAAGTATTACTACTCATTGAAGTAAAGGACTTCTGTATTCTAGAACATGAAGGACAAAGGATATCACTTTATAATGCAAGGAATAAATGATGCCCATTTGCAAGAAAAAGGGGAGTAGAAATGTGATTTCAAATTACACTTATTTATTTTCATTAAATGTAAATTATTTTCTCATTGACTACATTGTTACTAGAAAGAGAAAATCAGAGATTAGGTTTTCATTTTTGGATTCAATACCACTAGTTTACTTTAGCAATTCTCATTTCAACAAGCCTTAAGCCTTCAGATAATTGCTAGCTTGCCAGTTTTCATTGTAGTTTTCCCAGATCACTTTACTTTGCATCATCAGCCTTGTATGGTGAATGTCTGGGGAATTTTAAGGTAATGGGTTTGTCTTTTTTAAGGAACATGGGTGGTTTTGAGAACAGGTGTAACTTAATTCCTCTCAATGTTTGTTATCCTACACTTCCCACTCCATCTGGTCCTTTTTGTAGGGGGGTGAGAAAAAGATTATTCTTAGTATGGAGGAGAGTTGAACATATGTATACTAAGGAAAAGGAGCTAATGCAGAGACTGATGAAAAACAGGAATAGAATAAAGGGAAACGTATATTGGGAGGGTGAATGGGAATGGAATCGAGCACTGGTCTTGGGCAAGTCCAGTTTTTCCTCCTTTCTTGAGCAGATAATGTGGGAAAGCTGTAGATTGCTTTTTTCCTCACGAGTTGGTTGAGTGAAACTGAGAGTGTTGTCATTTTCTTGGCATTGAGAAGCTACATCAGCTAGTGGAGAGCTGCTGGGGACTGTGGAGAGAAGAAAGAGGCAGAAAGCTTGAGGGAAATGTTGAGGTTTGGGAATAAACTTAATGGGGAGCAAATCAGTGATGAGCGTAAGGATTGCCCAGGATTGAAGGCCCATTTCAAATTGAAAATAAGTGCCCAATCTTTATTCAAAAAATCGGTCTCCAAGAATCTGTACTAAGGGCAATTTTTTATTTGTATTTGTGTAATACAACTGGATTAAAACTTTTTCTATTTTCATTCTGGCCTCTGTTCCCACATAATCTACATCACTGATGTTTTAGCGTATTAAGAAATTCAGTTTGCTGAGAAGTAGAAGATAGTAGGTCTAATTCTGCACAGGGTCCCTTGTATGTTAAGGCAGCGTTTACTCTCACCCTCCCTAATTCTAAATATAAGTGTTCCATAGCTCCTAAGAGGTACTGGTGGTACAAGGGCCTAGGATACTGGAGTCATGTTTAATCCTTGGTTAGTAATGGACATACCTATCATTGTTAAAAATCAACCTTAAATGGTCATTAAGACATTTGTTTATAGCACATTTTCAGACCCTCACAGTCTAAATGGGAAGTTATTTAAAATATGTTATAGCAACTTAAATGTGGTAAAAGAATACATTATTTAGGGTTTCTTTTCTCAAAGGATGTTTTTCCAATAAACAAGGTTTTCTTTCTATGAAGACTATTCTTCACAGTTGATGAATGCTAATTTCTTGTTTAAGTAAAATAATCTGGATCATTGGCTATAAAAGATAGTTTGGTTTATCACCAACCCTTTCCTAAAGGTAGTGAAAGGTCTGTCACCTTTGAGAAATGTTCCTATAGAATTATTTGTTCTCTTTCATAGTAAGTCTCCTCTGGAGAGGAATGGCTGTATACTCAGCCCTATTTGGAAAAACTTACTTTCCTTTTAATGGCATAAGCGCTCCATGATATAAAATTAAGAGAGAAAACATAGATTAAAAGCTATAATATAAGTACTCAAAATCATTGGTATTATTTAGGTGAAAGGTTATTTGACAGACTTAAACTTTTCTTGTTCTCTCTCCAGAAAACAGAATGAATGTGTATCACAGCAAGAGTTTCATGGGGTGTAAGAAAGCATACTAGAATACGTGCTGGAGTACTGACATGCATCAAAATGTAGTAGGATATATAATTCAGTTTGCAATGATAAGTTCGTTATTTATATTTTAGCATTATCTGAAAAGTCTAATTACATTAAATCCCAAGGGATAGTCCCAATTATTTAATTTAACGGATATTAGGGAATTTTGCTCTTGTAATGATCCATCATTATTTTTTTTCACACAGAGAATACTCAAAGAGGTTCATTGGCAAAAAGTATTATTAAATACTGTGACTCACTAATGCTATTGATACAGATATAGAATTCCCTTGGGAAAATGAGAGCTTCCAGAAGAAAAGGAAGCATTTGGGGGTTTAACTTATTATTATTATTATTTTAAGCTGTTTCATTTCAGTATAATCTATTCTGAGTGGGGGGGGGGAAAGGGCAGTTATCTCTTTAAACTATTTAGGAATTATCTGAGGATTAAAATTTAACTAGCTTTTCTCTTCAGATACTTTTGTATTTAATGGTTATTTTGTAAGGGATCTATTACATACTTTACTGGAACAATTTGCATGACTTTGTAGCCTAACATTTCAAAGTGCCAAGTTGAAGAAATATTAAAATGAGGATATTTTTAAAGCACTCATATAAGAGTTTTAAACTTTTTTTGAGTCACAAGTATATTGGTGGGGGTATAATCCCAAGGAGTCTGAAGGGCCAAGGTTCCTCTTCTCAGAAAAATCTGCACATAATTTTGCCTCTAGTTTCAGGAGGTTCTTGGCGTCTCTAGAAATCCATCTCCGGACACTATAAGGTCAGTTTAAAACCTCACCTCAGGTTACCTGTGAGAAACATCTTTTTACATACATTTGTAGGCATAGACATTTAACAGATCTGTTTGGAGATTTCTTTAAAGGATTGTTTTAAAAGTAATATATCCTTAATCTCAAAGGCCTAGTCTTTGGATGTTTTTGTTTTTTTAAGCTAAGTGAACCGTTAAAACCTCCATTGCTACTTAAAATACAGATGGGTGACTACTTTTCTACTTTTTCTTGGGAAAGATTTTCCTTTAGGGTCTACAAAAGTGTTTATGGTCACCTTAGGATGTGATGATTTTCATTAAGGGTTTAAATTCTTTGACTTAGTGGAATGAAATCCTGATGAGCTTGAATGTACTGGTGGGAGGGAGTAGATACTTGCATTTTCAGTTAACTCAGCATTGACCAGATGACTTAGACTGAAAATATTTTAGGATTCTGTAGGATGTAGGTCATTTTGATTATATATCTATATCTATAGATAGATAGATCTATATATATAGTAAAATTAAAAGATGAGTGTGAACTCCTGGACATTGTTTAGTAGTTAAAATATTCAGCTATAAACCAAAGAACAAAATCAAAAATTTAACTTTTCTTTACTGTGCACTAAACCTTCTAGAAATCTGATTGTGTCTGTCAGTTTGTATACTGTGTATAAGAACATATGCATTTCTTTTGTAGCCACGTCATGAATATTTTAATGTCCCAGTGTACTAAATGACTACTCGACGTGTATGCAGACTCTTACAGAGGAAATAGAGAGCTGATATACTTATGAAAGAAAATATCCTCAGCTTGGTGACCATCTTATAATAATAGAATGTTTCAAATCAACACCTTTACAATTGTAACTTTGTTCCTCTTTTCTGTTTTATTTTCATTCTTTATGTGATCTTGATGTAGCTTATTCCTGCTTGCAGCTGGTTTAATTTCTTCTTGAAAAAAAATGTGACCTATGAATGTTTTAGTAATATTTCATCTTAAACACATCCATGTCATTTGTGAGCCATTTGTGATTAATCTTGTTAAGAAGAAAACCTAGCAATCATTACAATGTTTACCAAAGAAAATACAGCTGAAATGCTAGGTCCAAATAATCAGTGCCATAATATATAGTGTGGCTTGGTGTTCAAATGTGGAAAAAAAACCCTATATTTAGTGTAACTGTATTACAGTCTATATGACCTAATGTGTTTAATGTATCACATAAAAGTATTCAGAAATACAAGAAAGTAAAATCTGTACTGTGACATAATTTAAGGTAAAACACACAGTTTTTAAGAAATTTGTAATGCCACATTTATTGAAGATCAAACAATCCCTTTAAAAACTAAACAGAAAAAGCTATGTCAGAAAATCTGATCTGCAATATCTATTTAATAGTAAGTAACCCTTTCAGAGCATTAATACTAAGTATATATAGTCTAATTTGAATATTCAGTTTAAATACTTATATTTGAATAGTTGTGGTTTTATCATATAGTCTTCATTTAAAATTCTTATGATTTATTAACTATGGTTTTATGTTTCTTAATATTGATCATTATTGTTTATACTTTCAATAAAACATGCAACATACTTTATTACAAAAGGAAAGTACCAAATAATTCATTGTTTATACCTAGAGAGTTCAAAGCCTGAGTTAAGTAAGCTATCATTAAACAGTAAATTCAAAAGATGCTCAAACTGGTTTACCGCTAAAGGAAGACCATGAAAATGTGTATCAGGCAGGCATGCAGATCAGTTCTTACCATTACCATGGCACCTAGATGGGCTATCAAATGAGAAATTTAGCATTATACATTGAAAGCACTGGGAAACATTGGTCTTTCATTTCCATTTTCCCCTCCATCCCACCCTGCAATGTATTATTTATCTGGTTTTAATGATGCATAAATATGCATTGTCTCATGCCTGTTTGCCCTGGATGTTGTGTGCTGAGCTATAACAATATGTTGCTTCTTTTGTTTTCTGTATACAGCGGCTTGCTTTAAATAGTAGATTCTGAAATAGCTTTCCTTGCATGTCTAAAATAAAAGTATTGCATGTACTTTGTCTCATGTGAATGACTTTTTTCTTCTCCATTCCTTTTGATAATGTATTTTACATTTGTTTTTCCAGCTAATTTCTTTTAATTGTGGTAAAAAAAAAAACACGTAACAGAATTTACCAGCTTAACCATTGTTAAGTATACAGTTCAGTAATGTTAAGCATATTTACATTGTTGTGATAGATCTCCAGAAATTTTTCATTTTGCATAACTGAAACTCTGTACCCATTAAACAACTCCTCATTTCCCTCTTCCCCCAAACTTTGGTAACCACCATTCTACTTCTATGTTTTTATGAATTTGACTCTTCAGAAATAATTTTTCTCGGTAATTTTGAGCTACAATTTCAATGTGAACATGTGAAAATTATATTTTTTTATTCTAAACACAATTTGAAAGAAACTCTAATATACTACCTGTCAAATCTCAAAGGAATAAAATATGCAAATAATTCTTTGAATCTAGGCCCTTTAGAAAGGACAAATATTTTATGTATATTTGATATGCAACATGGTTCTCATTGGGAAATGCTATATAAGATTGCAGGCAGTGAGCACACAGGGGAAATCTGGCCAGCTCCAGGGAATTAGGATGAGGGACATTTTTACATGGGTAACTACAGAACTGAATGTAGGCACCCTTTTAATGAAAATTATTTTTAAATTGTTTCATTTTACTGTGTATGTGATTCAGTGCATTTTATGTTTAATGCTAAATATTAAAAATGAAAGAGATTGGCTTATATCACTCTTTGGGAGTGTTACATAATTTCCATTGGATTTTCTTTAAAAGCTATATCATGAAAGTTGAGACATGCAAATAGAATAGTACTAGGAACCCTCATGTACACATTGCTCAACTTCAATAACCATCAGCAGAATACTCTGATTACTTATTTCATCAGCCACCACCACCCCATTTTGCCTCAGTATTTTAGAGCAAGCCCTAGACATCTTATCATCTTTGAAACTAAAGTATGTATCCCTAAAAGATAAGTACCACACCCCATAAGATTAAAGGTAATTCCTAATATCGTATTCCTGGTTCATTTTTTCCCAATTATCTGAAAAACAAGCTGCCTCCCTAGCTCAGCAGGTATTGTGTCAATCTCATAGCCTGAAAAATGTATTTTTATAATTGGTTTGTTAGAACCAGATTCCAACAAGGCCCACATTGTATCTAGCTGATGTCTCTTATGTCTCAGTTTTTAATGACTCCTCTGCTTTCTTCCTCGTTACCTTCTTGTTAACTGAGTCACCAATGCTGTAAAATTCCCCCCATTCTGTATTTTGCTGCTTGTAACCTTTTGGCGATGTTTAACTTTTCTTATCTTTCATATTTAGTTCTGTAGTGTGGTTAGGTTGAGGTTCAATTTTGGAGGAGCAAAAATACTTCATAAAAAATAATCGTTTTTACCAAAGCTGATTTTTACCCATTTTTTTCATTAATATACAAACATACTAAAGGTCATCATATGAACTTCATATAGAGTTGGTTTATAGTGCTTCGTTTGCTACTGAATGATAAGTACCTTCATTTAGATTTCAACTGTGTAAGCTATCAGCTAACAGATGTTTAGCACTTCCTGTAAATCAGGCACTAAAACTTATCTCCCTTAATCTCTACACATAAAGGTAAGTATTATTGATCCTTGCTTTCCCAATAAGGCAACAGACCATGGAGTTTAAGTGTAATTTAGTTAAGATTATTCCATGTAGTGTTTTACATACCATCTAATATATGGATTTATGATTTAATATATTTTTTTCTTTATTTTGTGCTGTACCACAATTAGGATGCAAAAGTAAGTAATTTATTATTGGATACTAAAAATTACATTGCTATCCTTCATGAAAATATACTATGCTTTTTAATTATAAAATTGTTGCGAGTAATACTGAAATTTGATCTACTTGGTCCCTTTATATTTCGTGAAGTGCAAAATCAGCCACTTTGGGAATTTTTTAAATAATTTTTTTCTAGATATGCCGGCTTTGTCTTCCTTTGATGTTTAAAAATGAGTATTGGTTGTTACATATGATAAAACTGCCTTTTATCCCAGAGCATTCTTTGTGTGTATGTTGCCTCCACTGAAGTCTGGTTGCCCTGGGGAGGTTTGAGGAGGTGAGTTTCTGAAGCTCTGCTGGGGTCAGTTGAAGTGAAAAACTGAGTAAAAACTCTGAGAGGAAGACATTTCTATAAATACATGTGACATCCCCCCCCCCCAAAGCATGGAAACCAAAATTATGTGAAGAATTGGGAGAACTCAGGTTTTCCCCTGCTTTTTATTTAGGGGGCGGGGGGTTAAATTTTAACACTAGGATAACTTACCTTTCCTGTAGATAGATAATTCGGTAGCAATGATTTCTTAAATTGCCAATGGGTTTGACTGCTTTTCGTGTTACAGCAATTATTGATCAGTAATCAATGTAATACTTTCAACAAGATTTAAAAATTTTATATATATATATATATATATATATATATATATATATATATATATATATATATATAATATGCATGCTGAAAATATTCTGTGGCTTCCAATGTATGGGATACAAAACCCTAAATAACCACTGGCTCACAGAACACGCCCATACCACTGAACTGCTTTCCTCCTTCTCTGAAAATTGCAAGTCTTATGTCAGTTTCACATTCTCAAGCCACCCCACATCTGCTTACCAGAGTCTCACATTTTCCCTCCACAGGAAGCTGAAACCCCACGTAGTGTTCTTGAAGAGATTGGACTGACATAATTCTCCTCCCTTGTTGATGACTTCTTGTGGCATTTCACACACTGTAGATGGTCACTGCCTTCATGTCCATGTTAGCTAATGGTGTAAGATGTCTTGTCAGTATTACTGTTTCACTAAGCTGCTTCATTCAGGCCTACACAATTTTTTTTAAAGGGAATTTTGGTTAATCAATTGATAACTTAAGGGACTTACATGAATTAGAATGATAGAGAAAAAGAAAGGTACCTGGGTATTTTAAGGTTTATACGTCTGTTTCTCTTAATTGGATATCTTAAGAAAATGACAATCAGGTTAAATACATTTATTAATTACTGTCTTTGGCAAAGGAAACTTACGAAGCCCAAAGCCAGTGCACTCCCAGTATATATGAGAATAAAGGGAATTGACATACCACATATCAAATGAATGAAAACTATGTTGAAACTTTAAAATAAAAACATCAAATTTATACCAAAGACCCTATTTGGAAACTACATACCTAAAAACAAAGGGAATACACATAGACTAAATTGGAATTATACCGTTTTACACTGAAAATTCTTTGGCATTCCAAACCTGGGATGAAGAAGAGATTGATTGTTTGATAATGGTGAGCATATTATTTTTAAGGCCAACGAACATTTGACTCCTGAGACAAATTTTGTGGTCATAATCATTAAGTCACTTAGTTGGATTTGGATGCCCCAAAATAAAATAGAATGTTGACTTGCCAGGAATTCTTCATGACAGATTCTTATGGAAAATGTTACTCTCTTCACAAAGTGTTGACTATGTCATTTAAAGCACTAAGGTTCCTTCTGGGGTGCTTGTTGCAGCCAAATTTATTTTGCCCTCCTTTATTGCTTCCTGCTACTTAGAAGTGCTATAAACTTTAGGGAGCTTCCTGCCCTTCAATAGCAATGAGAAATAGTTATGAGAAATCTTATAAAAATATAAGCATACCATCTTTCATATAAAAGTGAGAGCTGAATGAGGTAAAATGGCATTAGTAGGCCCTATATTTTAAAGAGCTATTTCAATGTCACTTTTATACATACTCCATATGTAAACACATCTTCACGGTTTACACTTTCATTTGTATTTGCTGGGCTGGATTAAGCTTTCTTGTGATTGTGACCAATATTCAGGCCATGTGTGCATTGTCTTCATCACATCGCCAATTAGTTGTAATAAATGTTCAATGTACACTATTGTAGTGTGTTTTTATCTATCTCTTCCCAAAAGCTTGTCAAACTATGGAGAGTTGCTGAAGGAAAAATTCTAAGGTCTTTTTTCAGTAACGTTGAAAATTCACCTCCATTTGAATGTGGTGATTGTTAAAAGCACACACAAGATAAATGGAAGATATAAGGAGTCTTCATATACTTCAAGTTCATTAAAAAATAATGTGGATTCCATGCTACAGAGAGCCTATCTGCACATTTATTTTCAATCAATAAATGCCGCTTTTAAAACCTGATGCACTTGACTTTTCTACTCTTTCGGAATGAGCAACTCCTATTACTCCAGGTAATAAAAAGTATTCCAAAGCAACTGGTTCCCCCCACCCTTGATCCCATGAACTGGAGGTACTAGCACACTCAGAACAAACTAATTTTGCCAACTACTGTGTCATAAGCAGCAAATCAAAGCTTAGTTAAGGGACCTCCTATTAACTATAGGTGGGGAATGTTAGATACTTAAAAGATAAATATTTAAGAATGAGGAAACAAACAAAAAAAGAGACAAACAGTACATGCCCAAGGGGGCAGGAGGTAGAAATACCTATGGACCAGAAAAAAACAAAACAACTATCATCAAATTAAGTTGCTAGTCTGCTAAAAAAAAAAAACAGTTCTCGATTTAAAGAGCCTCTGTTAGCCTCTAAAGCATTGGTTCTCAACCTTCCTAATGCTGCGACCCTTTAATACAGTTCCTCATGTTGTGGTGACCCCCAACCATAAAATTATTTTCGTTGCTACTTCATAACTGTAATGTTGCTACTGTTATGAATCGTAATGTAAATATCTGATATGCAGGATGTATTTTCATTGTTCGCAACCCACAGGTTGAGAAGAGTCTAACACAGTGATGCTGGACCTTTTGAGCTCGGCGTGTCAGCATTTTGAAAAACCCTAACTTAACTCTGGTGCTGTGTCACATATAGAAATTTTTTGATATTTGCAACCATAGTAAAACAAAGACTTACATTTTTTATATTTATTTTATACTAGAGGCCCAGTGCACAAAAATTTGTGCATTCGGGGCGGGGGGGGGGGGAAGGGGGGGTCCCCCAGCCCGGCCTGTGCCCTCTCGCAGTCTGGGACCCCTCGGGAGATAACGACCTTCTGGCTTAGGCCTGCTCCCGGGTGGCAGAGGGCACGCCCAATCCCTAGGTGCAGCCCCTGGTCAGGCTCAGAGCAGGGCCGATTGGGGAGTTGGGGCACCGCCCCCTGTCATGCACAGAGCAGGGCGGATCGGGAGGTTGCGATGCCACCCTCAGTCACACTCAGGGCAGGGCCAATGGGGAGGTTATGGCTCTACCCCATTACACACAGAGCAAGGCCCGTGGAGGGGGGTTGGGGCGCCGCCCTCTATCACCCACGGAGCAGGGCTGATCAGGGGGTTGGGGCGCCGCCACTGTCACACTCAGGGCAGGGCCAATGGAGAGGTTATGGCTCTACCCTGTCACACACAGAGCAGGGCCCGTGGGGGTGGGGGGGTTTGGGGTGCTGCACCCTGTCACACATAGAGCAGGGCCAATCAGGGGGTTGGGGCGCCGCACCCTGTCACACACACAGCCGCAGGGCGATCAGGGGGTTGGGGAGCTCCCCCCTATAAGGCACAGAGCAGGGCTGATCAGGGGCTTGGGGCGCCTTCCCCTGTCACGAACAGAGCAGGGCAGATAGGGAGGTTGTGGCCCTGCCCCCTGTCACACACACAGCCACAGGGTGATCAGGGGGTTTGGGCGCTGCCCCCTGTCACGCTGATCCTGGTGCCGGGAGCCTCGCTGCTCCGCTGATCCTGGTGCCAGGAGGCATATTACCCTTTGGGGCCGGCTGGTTTGCCCTGAAGGGTGTCCTGGATCAGGGTGGGGGTCCCCACTAGGGTGCCTGGCCAGTCTGGCTGAGGGGCTGAGGGCCGTTTTCAGGCTGGCGGGTGACTGAAGCTCCCAACTGCTCCTTTTTTCTTTTTTTTTTTTTTTCTGTTCTGGGCCAGCTTTAGCTCTGAGGCCTCACTGCTGAAAGCAGGTTTCTGGCCTTTACCTTCTGTATTTGATACAATGTTGCGGTCCGGCTGGCTGAAGCCCGGCTGACTGAAAGCCGGTTTCTGGGGTTTTGTTTAGCTTCTATATTTGCAACATAGTTGCTTAGAGTTGCAGCTGAGAGGCTGGCAAGTCAGGCGGGGAACGTTGGAGTCCGCAGTCACTGGAGCAAGCAAGCCTCCCTGTTCGCTTCAGTGCATGGCTGCCGGCCGCCATCTTGGCTGACAGTTAATTTGCATAAGGATATGCTGATTAGCCAATGGGAAGGGTAGCGGTCGTACGCTAATTACTATGTTTCTCTTTTATTAGTGTAGATATTTAAATGCCATTTAACAAAGAAAAATCAACCAAAAAAATGAGTTCGCGTGTCACCTCTGACACGTGTGTCATAGGTTCGCCATCACTGGTCTAACACATTGCTATTTATTCACTGAAAACAGGCCCTTGGGCTGTGAGCAATGTAGAGTTGGAATTTTTGAATTATAAGTGGTAATTAGGTTATAAGTTTAAAAACATTAATATTTAAGATGGACATTTTTCAGGATAATGAACTGGTCTGTGGTTTAAAAACTGTTTCTTCCTGCCCAGCTGGTGTGCTCAGTGGTTGAGCATCGACCCATAAACCAGGAGGTCCAGTCAGGGCATATGCCTGGGTTTCAGGCTCAAGCCCCAGTAAGGAGGGAGGAGCAAGAGGCAGCCAATTGATGATACTCTCATCATTGATGTTTCTATCTCTCCCTTCCTCTCTCTCTGAAATCAACAAAAACATATAAAAACTGCTTCTTCCCCTCCATATGACGCTGCCCTTTAATACTATAACTCATAACCTTGATTGAGCACAAGCTGGTGTTTAACCTCTATGACATTTTCCCCTCCATGATCCACTAAAGACTGTTCAGCTTTGAATTCCACCTTTAATTGTGTATAACTTGGCTGTACTTAGGAAGGTATTAAAAATTTTGAATTCGGTGATAACTATTTGGCATTAGTGAATCCTGTAGATCAAGCATGTCAAACTCAAAGGCTAATATGGGCCGAGTAAATGAGGCATGTGGCCTGCGGGCTGTGAGTTTGACATGCTTTGCTGTAAATAATTACAGAAAATTTACAATTATTTTTATGGTAAAATGTATTTAAAGCCTGAAGCAAATCAATTTTTAAAGTAAAATGTATTCTGGACCACATACTTCCTTTTATAGACTACAGATTAAAGGGCTTTTTCAACAGGTATCACTCAGAAGTGCCAATCTTGAAGAAATTTCTATTCCTAATTAACTTCGCTATTTTGTGTATCAAGTCCTTGTTTCCATATACTCTGAAATTCAAGATCCCTAGTATGTCAATGGAAAGGTTACTAAGAAAATTTAAAAATTTATGAGGAAGCGTGAGAGCTTTTATGATCTGAAATCTAAGAACAGTATCTTATATTAAACATTTTTATGGCTTAAAATATTATAAGTAGTACATTTGTCTCCTTTTTTTTCCCTTGACCTTCCCCCAGCCTCCCCTACATTAAGCTTTTAAAATAGACCACTTTTTTTTTTACCAGAATTGCTGTAACACTAGGCATATTCAATAGCAACAACTCCAATTTTCCTGAAAATGACAAAAATTTACCTGTATATAGAGAACTCTCCAATATACTATAAAAAAAGATGAACACCCTAATGGGAAACCTCTAGCTAAGGAGGGACTGCAAATAGGGGATAGGAAGGAGGCAGAAAAAAAAATTGACTACCCTTTAGTACTTTAAAACTGAGAAAGTGAATTTTAAAGTAAAACAAACTGCTCAACTATTGCATGTACAAAAATCCAATAGATTATTAATAAAGGGCAAACCACCAAATTTAATGGCCATTAAATATAGAAAAAGTGTTTTACTTGGCCAATGTGTACAGAAACAAAGTTAAACACATAAAATTTACCAAGTTGGTGAAAAGTAATGTGGGATGTGGGAATAGCAAAATTTATTATTGATAATTTGTGTAGTTTTTCTGGAGGGCAATTTGGAAATACTTCAGTATTCATGTCTTGATGTAATTTATCCTAAGGAGATAATCATAAATGTATGAAAGTAAGGAAATCTACCACAGGATTTTTTATAGCACAGGGTTCTTTAATAGTGTAAAAGTCAAAATAACTTAAAATCAAACAAGGATATGGTTGAATAAATTAAGAGTTCCACACTATGCAGTGAGTAAAAATAACATTAAGAATTGGCCTTGAGAAAGTATGACAATATTTTGTGTGACAAAAAGCATATTCAACTGCAGCCATCTATGTTCTTTGTGTAAAAAATGTGCCCACACCCATAAGAAGAGGAAAAAAAAAGACTAAAGTAATGCTCCATTGTTAACTGGTTATCTTTAAGGGTTAGGATTACAAGTAATATTTATGTTATTTATACATTTAAATTTTCTAAAAGCATATAAGTTATTAGAAAAAGATTATTTTTTAAAATACATTTTTATTGATTTCAGAAAGGGAGAGGGAGAGATAGAAAGAAACATCAATGATGAGAATCATTGATCCTCTGCCTCCTGCATGCCCCCTACTGGGGATCGAGCCCACAACATGGGCATTTACCCTGACCAGGAATCGATAGGTCAACTCTCAACCACTGAACCACGCCAGCCGTGCTAATATTTTTAAATAGAGTTATAGATGATAATAGGGTTCTACCAGACTTGCTAATCCACTTAAATTCAGAGCCCTCCACCCAGGTATGGAGCAGCCATAATAAATAACATATGCAATCATTTAAAAACACAATCAGTTTATTTGGATTTGGGACTATGAATAGTTCTGTCTCTACTACCTGACCTTCTCCCACTATAATTTCTGAACTTAGAAGGGCTTGGACTCCGACTCCGGCTCCGGCTCCTGCTTCGGCTCCGGTGGCTCTTGCTCCGGCTGCTCCGGCCCCGACTGCGGTCCCTTTTTCTTTCTCTACTTCGTGAACTGTTTCTTTCTCGACTTTTTGCTGTGTGTCTGTGAGACTTCTTATCCCTGTGGGTACTTCTTCTTTTCCTCTCAGATTCTCCATTTCTTTTATAGAAACGGGCCGGACTGGGGCTTCTTCTCCTCCTGGGCCTGCCATAGTACTCATCATGGTGGCCCATTCTCTCTCTCCTCTCTGAGTTCCTACCAAAGGAAGAGCTAGACCGATCTGGAGACAGGTGGATGTCCCTATTAGCTTCCCAAAATTCATTGTTGGGATTTCTGAACACGTGAAGAAAGTTGCAGTGTTTTCCTCTTGGGCATTGCTGCATTTCATATAAACCTGCAATGCAAAGTGAGGAAATAGCATTTCTTGCTGGCACTTTATCCTTTTTAGAAAGTACATTTCTCATGTTGGACATGTCAGAACTATTTTCTTCTTTATATTATTTAGATAATATAAATTGATGTCACAGTTTTGGTTCTCAGAATTTCAAATATATTCAAGTGCTCTAACAAATGGCACTGTGAAAAGTAACAAATCAGACATCTTAATTAGCCAGGATATCCGGTTTCTCTACTGGATTACTGTGTGGTGTGCAAATGACACAAGTGGTAACTCCAAGTTTTTCTAGGGTTTCACCATCCCACTCACTGACAATGTAGATCCCTAATTAACACTTTAAGAAGAAGATGGTAAACATTGGCCTAATGCTTTTAAATTTACCAAGTATTTTTAATATGGAAGATTCTTGTCAAAGTGAAATCCAGTTGAACAACTCAGAAATCTTTTTGGGGTCTTCAAACTTTTTTTTAAAGCAGTAAATTTCCCAAATATGTAAAACAGTTAAAATAGAAATACCTCCATACCACACACTATATACAAAAAGAAAGTTAAAATGGATGAGTCCTAAATGTAAGACACAAAACTATGAAACTTTGAAGCAAACATACAAGTAAAATCTTTGTGACACGTGGCTAAGCAATGGATTGTTAGATATGACAGCAAAAGCACAAGTGAAAAAAAAATTAGATAAATGGGTTATCATCAAAATTAAAAACTTTTGTGCTTCAATGGCCACCGTCAAAGTGAAAAGACAACCCACATAATGGGAGAACATATTTACAAATCATAGATCTAATAAAGGACTTATTTGTAGAATAAATCATGAACTCTTACAACTCAATAGTAAAAAGACATGTAACTTACATAAAAATAGGCAAAGGATCTGAATACACATCTCTCCAAAGAAAATAGACAAATGGCCAATAACAAGGACATGAAAAAATGCTCAACATCACTAGTTAATGGGAAAAATAACCAAACTGTTATTTTTGAAAAACAAAACACAAGTGAAATAGTCTCCTGCTTTGGGAGAGTCAAAGTCATACTCAGAATTACCTCAGTGAAACCATACTGGACTGCCAGAACTAACAAAAATAAACACCTTTATGGAGAAAACGGGTCCACTTCTTTCATCCCCCAAGCCTTTAATCTTAAGGTGTAATGGTTCTTCTTGTTTTCCAAAGCAAGGGATTCCAAAATCTTTTCCCCCTCTTCAATAAGTGGTTTTTAAGTGACAGCATCCATTACGACCAGGTTGCCAAAGATTCAGACTTTGTAAATTATGTATTTTTAAATAAGAGGTGTTAAGCAGACACGTGTAAAGCAAAGAACAGTAAAGGATCAGGAATGTGCTCCCTTAAGACACAAATAGCTCCATCTCTTTGCTTCCGGTACCTTAGCAATACAGTTTGGATAAGCCCATCCAAGAGAAATAAAAAAGAACAAGGCCATCAAAATTGCTGGCTTCTCAAGGGACTGACTCATTTCCTGATTTGGGGCCACTGTCGATGAGTCAGTCTGACTGAATGTGCCCTCACCACATCCCACAGCTAGAATCAATCTACTGCACAAAAGCATGTATTTCAAGTAAAGCAAGGGATGTTATAGGTAACATTTTAGGTGGCAAAGATGAGCAAAGATTCATTAGGGATAAAGATGGGGAAAACAACACAGCTTAAGTGAGGGGAGCCATCAATAGCAAACACCTCTGAAACCGCAATAAGGAAAGGTGGCTTCCAGGGCCACAACTTCTCAGGCTTCCTAAAGTATTAAACACAGGGACCCAGCACTGAGGATGCGAAGACCCAATTCTAGCCCAACTCTGTCATCAATATACTGTGACTTCAATCATATCATGCACAAAGAGACACACAAGGTCTGTTACAGATCTAAAATGTAATGTCCTTTATATAATGATCTCGGCTCATCTACTGTGTGAGGTAAAAGCTATGCTTCACTTCTTTAAAATATTATTTTTTTCACTAAGAATTTCCTTTTATATAACAGTAGAATAACTGGGGGGAAATCATCATGTTATATTTTACCACAAATTGCCATTTTCCACCGGGTCACTGGGCAGAATTCACACTGAAGCTGTCGTCCTGCATACCATCTTCCGTTAAACAGAGAAAAGGCTGCTTGGCATTCTTCTTCCCTTTTAAACCACAAATTAAAGGACACGCTTTACAGTAATGTTCTAATATGTAGATTAATGCTGTTGTTAACAAACCCTTTTATTCGTTTATTGTAGGACCTCCAAGCTTACTGCTTTTGTACTACTAAGAGTACTCATTAGAATATTCCGGCTGCTGAAGCTCACCATTTATTCAGGAACCCTTTTTACCAACTCTCTGAGAGGCTCTGATGCATGGAAACTGGCTTGAGTCAAAGCTTCTTAAACCAAAAGATGGGACCATTAAAAATGCAGAAGTGTTTCCCATTATCAGTGTCAATTATTTCTCAGTTAAGATCACTATTCTTATTACAATGGTTAAATTAACTCATTAGCCACGGTGTGGCCCAGGCAAACAACAAAACAAGCAGAATTGATACACTAACTACACAGAGATTACTTGGGGCTTCAATTCCTGGCTCTTTTGATTTATACTTTCCTCTATTCTAGTTATCCCTTTCAGTTTGTATTTTAATTATTAAAATTATATAAGTAAAAAATTACTATATTACAAAAGATTCAAAACTATGTACTTATACAAAGAATGAAATCCAAATGTATTATTTTCAAATCCCTCCTATATTTCTATATCAGCTCTTAATATTTACGTTTTTAAAAAATACCATGCAGCCCTAACTGGTTTGGCTCAGTGGATAGAGCGTTGGCCTGCGGACTCAAGGGTCCCAGGTTCGATTCTGGTCAAGGGCATGTACCTTGGTTGCGGGCACATCCCCAGTAGGGAGTGTGCAGGAGACAGCTGACCGATGTTTCTCTCTCATCGATGTTTCTAACTCTCTATCCCTCTCCCTTCCTCTCTGTAAAAAATCAATAAAATATATTTTTAAAAATACCATGCATATGAAAGCTATATTATTCCGTGGAAACAATCCCAGACACCAACATAGTCACAACACTATACTGTGACAAACTGTGAAGACATTTTATGTTCAGAATACTTACGATTGGTATTGAACATACACATTGCCCCTCAGATGAGGTTCTAAGTTGCAGCTGACCTAAGGAGCAATGAAGAATTCTATCATTAAAAAAAACAACACTAAGGAAAAGAAGACCTTCAGCCATTAAATGCATTTTGTTCAGGTCAACACTATGAAAACTAGTTATTAATAGAAGATTCCAAAATCGAGGTACTACCCCACTCTCACGTCTATTTAAGGTATACTTCAGCACATAGTGGTTTTGCAGGCCCCAATTAGCTGATCCCTGTTCATCCAGATCCTTTCCCCCCATAGATGTGAAATGTTTCACACATGCACAGAAATCGAGAAAAAAAGTCAGCCCATCTACATACCACCCAGATTTAACACTGACATTCTCCTTTTTGACAGAGAATGTTTAAATATGTAAAACATTAAAGACCCAGTTGAATCTCTTCCATCCTTTTCTCCCTCCTCCATCACATACATAGGCGCTATCCTAAGATTGGGCATATCCTTCACATTCCAAACATAAATACACACACAAATATCCACAGCAACACATACACGCACAGAAATGTATGTCCACTATGCATATATGGGCATACACATATTTATGTATACATATGCAAAGAAACATGTATATATATATTGATGATGTATAGCATTGCTTTGCACATATTAAACTTTTACATAAATAGTATTTATTCTACATCCTTTTTTCAAGATGTAATCCCATAAACTTAAGGACTCATTTTAACTACTGTATACTGAATATATCAAATTAGCAAATCAATTTGTCCACTCCTCAAATGACAGATATCCAAGGTGCTTCCAATTTTTCATCAACAAACAGTGCAGCAGCCAGCATTCTGGAACATGTGTCTGTAGGTGGATGGATTTCTCCTGTGTGCATGACCACAAGTAGTGTGCAGATTTGTAAGTTTACAACTTCACTAGGTACTGACAACTACTGCCCTCTGAAGTGGTTTTACTAATTCACACATCCTTGCCCAGTCTTGGTATTAAGAGAATTTATAATATTTTACCTGATAAGGTGTGAATAATCTGTCATTTTAATATGTACTGTTCCTATTACTAGTTAGGTTGAACATTTGATCATTTGCCTTAGAAAATGACATATCTAATTTGGTTATTTTATTTTAAAAATATTTTTATTGATTGCAAAGAGGAAGGGAGAGGAAGGGAGGGAGGGAGGGAGGGAGGGAGAGAGAGAGACAGACAGAGAGAGAAACATCAATGAGAGAGAATCATGGACCGGCTGCCTCCTGCATGCCCTACACTGGGGCTCAAGCCCACAACCCGGGCATGTCAAACCATGACCACCTGGTTCATAGGTCGATGCTCAACCACTGAGCCACACCGGCCAGGTGGTTATTTTATTTTTTTTATTTGGTTTTATATAATGGTATACAAAGGTTCTCAAATATTCATAGTAATGTTCAGCTTTTATTTTCAAAATAAATGTTTAATTTTACAAATTTGTTCGAGTATTTTTATTAGAGTACCCACCCAAAAAGAGGCAGGATCTGTTTGGGTAGCCACATCAGCTGTACCAGGGACCTTAGCGATCACTTAAGCCAGTGGTTCTCAACCTTCTGGCCCTTTAAATACAGTTCCTCATGTTGTGACCCAACCATAAAATTATTTTCGTTGCTACTTCCTAACTGTAATGTTGCTACTGTTATGAATCGTAATGTAAAATATTTGATAGGCAGGATGTTCTTAGGCGACCCCTGTGAAAGGGTTGTTCGCCCGCCAAAGGGGTCTCGACCCACAGGTTGAGAACAGCTGACTTAAGCCAATGATTCACAAAGACCCATTATTAATTTTCCATGATAAATTTAATGTTTTGGAAATTTTCCTACTAAAAATTTACTAAACAAACACCTTTCCATTTATAACTACCAATGTGATTAGCATGAGCTTGGCTGATAAAATTCTAAACAAAAGAAAACAAATACACCATGGTTAGTAGGTGGCTAGTTGCAGGTAATGGTGTGATTTCCACTACCTGGCCTGAAGTTTTGTGTGTTGTTTTTTTAAATATATTTTTATTGATTTCAGAGAGGAAGGGAGAGGGAGAGATAGAAACAATCAATGATGAGAGAGAATCATTGATCGGCTGCCTCCTGCATGCCCCACACTGAGGATTGAGCCTGCAACCTGGGCATGTGCCCTGACCAGGAATTGAACTGTGACTTCCTGGTTCATAAGTTGATGCTCAACCACTGAGCCATGCCGGCTGGGCTGGCCTGAAGTTTTGAAAGTGGCTCCACCACTGACTTCATGGAGCAGTGTAATGTAGGGATCCCGAGAGGAAAACCACTAATGTTGTCCAATCCCCTCACTTTCGGGATGAGGAAAAGGCATGGAGAGGTAAGGTTACAGGTTTCAGAATGCAGGTCTAGCCAAACCGCACTAATGTGGCTCCATGTTGTGAGTAGCCAGGCAATTCTACTTGAGTGTTTATTGGTTGTGCTGAGAAGTAGTGCGAAGACAGAAAGGCATGCACAACAGAAATAAAAGGCAAAGGGGGGAAGAACATTTTAAAATCTTAAAATCGGTAGAAATAAGTAGAGCTTTGAATTTCATAAGTGCTGCTGGTTAGCAGTTGCTCTACTCTTGGCTATTCCAACTGTCACTTCCAACAATCAGGAAAAAACAACAACTTTATTCCTATCTTTTCCCAGATTATGGGAAAAGATATGACATTTTCCTACCCTAACATAACAGAATCATTAAGGATTGGATCTGATCATTCACAAAGTAGGAGTCTTCACTGTGGTAGGATTCCACTACCAGGTCCTGCGAGCAGTGGCTATTACATCTGACTTTCCTGTTGCTTAATTCTGTGCAATCTGAATGCCTCTTTTTCATCCCATTTGCTGCACTACAAACCATGACTTTGGGAATACTATGTTCAGTATTGAAATTATCCAATGAATAAAAATAATGTAAAGAAAAGGAATCAAGATCTATGTTCCAGTGTAGTTCCAAAAAAAAAGAACATGTACCTGGGTTGGCACCATCAATACAATGCAACAATATAACAACAAACTCAGTAAGTGGAGTGGTATTACACTGTGCACACTGCAGCTCTAGGTGAGACTCACTACTCACAGAGGGAGGGAGAAAGGAAGGTACTGCATGTTCTCTATCATAGGCAGCCTTTAACTGAATGCTGGTACTACTGTCTGTTGAGACCTTCTGCAGAGAATTTACCAGCTAGGAGAGTTAGATCACAAAGGTACTGAAGAGATGAAAGCCTTTCCCATCTAGTCCCTGACACCCAGGATCTTTCATGCTAGTACATGAGTTCATGTAGTACCTCTACCGAGAGAAGGGACTAACATTCATTGAGTGCCTGGGTGGCCTACACAGGGCCAGGCATTGTACGATGGCACACAGCCCCACCCAGGCAGAAAGCCTGTATCCTAGCTCTCTTGTCCTACTGGGTACTTCAGTGGGAAATGACCCAATCTCCTCCTTCATGCGCACTGTGCATGCCCACCTTGAACTGGATCACCTTCCCCACGTTCTTGAACTCAGGGAGCACGTCCTCATAGAAGTCCAGGAACTGCTGGTAGGTCTCCTCTTCGCTGTACTCCAGGCTGGCGTCGGGGTCATAGTCATCCCTTCTGCACTGCTCCATTCCAAATGTTGTAAACATGCTTCTAATAAGAAGGGTGGGGCTCGATGTTGGGAAATTGTGTTTACGTGAACACCTGCATATGAAAGGAAAGTTTAAATTCAGTAGTCCAATAGTTAGAAATTACACATAAAGTGCTTGCGTTAAATTTGGAGATCGAGACTCAAGTAACTTGGCTGTTTTGACTTAATTGTAAAATAAATCCATTCAGACATCAACTTTCAATACTTAAGAAAACTGTTTTAAGACTGAGCAATATATTGATTCCCATTAAAATGCAAAAATTATTTCCAAGTTCATTTGCCATTCGGTACCCCATGTGGGACTTAGGAGGAAGGTGAGAACAATACAATCCTGGTTCTAGACAATCTTCAACTAACCTGATGCTTAGAGAACAGGGTTATCTAAGAGTTGCCAGCTAATGGAGTACTTCAACCTCATACATGTATAACATAAGTTTTCATGGCATTTCTACATTTTTCCACTCTGATCCTTGCAAACTGTTGGGACAGTTGGGGCTAGTATTTCTCTGTACTTTGCAAAGAAGCAAGCACTTACCCAAGTCACATGGCTGATAATTAACAAAGGATCCAAGAGATCTGAGTTAACCTACAGTTCATTAAATGGTATGGCAAATGTAATTAATTTTTATTTAATTGAAGAAGACTAACCATTATGAAGAACAATTTTCTTTTCATTGTGTAAACTGGACCAGTCCATACCTGAATAACTCTTTAAATATCTTTTATTTTTTTATTTACATCCTTCTCCTAAAATAAAATGAAGGGGGAGAAATGTACTTCGAAATTCCAAATCATCAAAATTTTCCTGTTAGGTTTCTAGTTATAAAATTGAGTAGGGCACAATTTTTAGGAAAAAAAAAACCAACCCAGAACTTGTAGAAAGAAAAAAAGCTGAAGAACTAGGCATGTGTTGGGAAAAATAATGGCCCTAAAATGACTAAATGTTTAACTCATCCTCACTTTCCATGTGTACAATATGTATCTGTACACCTAGTGAGATACTGCACACAGAATGCCTGCACACACTGTGCCCAGCTCAGAAATGTGCAGTCAGTGTTCATTAATGTGAAATGTTATTTTTCCAAAGGACCCGCCTAGATTATTCAGTGAGGGACCTTCTGATGAGATCCATCTTCCCAAGTACAGCTACCAACAGAACAAAGAGCAATGATTCAACCTAACTGGCAGTGTTAGCTGTGAATCAGAATTTTACAAGTATGAAGCATGCAGAATTAAACAAGGAACAAATTTAACAAGGTTAACATCCTGCTCATGGGTTTATTACATCTAAATGAACTTGGTTTTAGTTCCCAAGGTGTCAAATGAGTGTTTGTGAGTTTTGGAACAGAGCCAAAGTTCCCATCTAGGGAAAACGTCCCCGTGGCATGGAGATAGGCCATATAACTGAGTATATTCAAGGCCAGCCCTACAGCTCCTACCGAACTCAGCTAAGATAAAAAGAGATTTGGAAAAGCAGTCTAATGCTGTGGTATCAGGCCTGTGTGATTCTTCTGCACACGGATCATCTGTTCGGATTTCAGAGTGGGAGACCCATATTTTCAAAGTAACTCCCCACTTGGTCCTGAAGGTCAGCCATGTTTAAGAACCCCTTGTTTAGAACATGCCACTTACCCATTACTCAGATACTTAAATCAAGTAAGATTGGCACAAAATCACATACCTTAACATTACTTTACCCCAAGGACAGCCAATAAATGGTGTGGGTCTCCAAATGCCCCCCAGGTAAAGCTGACTGATGGCACCTCTTTTTCTCTTTTCAAGGGAACACTCCAGGTACCCACCACCACTGTCTCTCTCTCTATACACACACACATACACACTAGAAGTCTGGTGCACGATTCATGCACAGATGGGGGGGGGCGGGTCCCTCGGCCTGGCTGGCCAGTGGGGGGGTAGGGGGGGCAGCAGGAGGTTGGCCGGCTGTGGGAGCGCACCGACCACCAAGGGGCAGCTCCTGCGTTGAGCATCTGCCCCCTGGTGGTCAGTGTGTGTCATAGCTACTGACCAGTCAACCGGTCATAATAGTCACTTAGGCTTTTACATACATATACACATACATACACACACACACACACTGCAATTAGGCTGCAATCATTTACTGAAGGTCTCTGTAAGAAACATTCTCATGAAAATTACATATGCAACTGTTAACAAAACATCTATCAAAGTTATTGTTTACCTTCCTATTCAATGTCTTTACATAGTTTTTAATGGGAGAAACATTTAGAATCCAATACCAGGAAAATTTCTGCCTTTCCAGAGATACTGCTCATTCTTCCTTTTTGGTAAGAAGTATATAGCTCATCATCTGCCTGGGATATATTCAAATCCAGTGTCAAATATTCTGCACATTCACAGCCCACTTTCTCCTCCTTTCCTTAATTTCGATTTCTTTTATTTTATTAAACAGTGCAGGAGACCCTGAATTTTCTTTATACCTCACGCATTTCCTTAGTGCAGGAAATGCATAAGGTATAAATAACTACTCTGGTAAGTTTTACCTTTCATAGTAATTATGTTCTTTTAGGAAGAAAAAAACAACAACCCCCCTCAAAGCTCTGACTCTAAAATATATCAACTCCAGAAAGGTTCTAGAATTGAACTGTACTAATTACAGAAACAAAACCAAAGAAATGCTTAGGCTACGGAAGTGTTGACTGATGATGTGACAGATCTCAACAGAAAAGAACAGTTGTGTGATCCAGAGCAAGTCCCTACGGCTCCCTGTAAAAGGGGCACAGTGTTTTTGTTGGAAGGGATGGTGCTGGATTTTGTAACTGCTAATTTCTTAGAATTTGATTTCACAACTCACCACTTGAACAATGAAAATATCCAAATTGCTGTCCTACTTTTTTTAAATAGTTGTGATGGTAAAATGTCATATGCCTATCAAAATATTAAGAAATGTTCACAAACTAATCAGACCACTGTCAGTATTTCCTTGAAAAGACTCTCAGGGGTGAGTTTTGAGAGCCTGATAGGCCATAACCTTTTCTGCAAATAAGCACTGTCAACTGATTTCCTGAAACTGCTTAGGACATTTTCCCTTCTATCTTATGCCCAACAGAAGGAGAATCCAAGAATCAGATGACCACAGTCTTAAAATTCAAGGAAATGTTAGAGATATGTTTCATCAATGAGGAAACCTGCAGCTGGAAGACCTTAAATGCAATCTGGTTCAACTATCTACACAAATATAAACTCATGCTGAGTCTTAATTGCACACTGGTGTTTTACATTAATCATTATTATTTCTTGATGAAACTGAGCATACATTTGGAAAACACTTGTAAAAGTACAAAGGGAAATAAAGTTTCATGAGTTCCCAGTTCCTCAAGAGGAAACTTTCACTATTGACCAGATCCTGTGAATCCTTTCAAAGATCTTCTGGGCATACATAATCCTATTATAAAATATAAAAGGAGTTAACCACCCTGCATTTGGGACTCTCAATCCTGGGGGACATTAGAAATACTTGAGGACATTTCAAAACTAAGGCTGCCCAAGTCTCAGAGAATCTGATTTATTCAAATTGAATTAGGACATACTTTTTGTTACAGTTTTCTAGGTGATTCTAATGTGCATCTAGGGTTGAGGACCGTTGGTCTTAAAAAAATGTAAAATGGTATTAATGCTTTAATTTAAAAAGAAATAGAAGAGAAAGAGAAGGTTCATAAGGAAATTATCTCATGGCAGGGATAATTTTATGAATAAGATAAACACGAGAGACAACATACAGTTTCTCATCGAATACATATGAAATTGACTATTCGTATCCCTTTTTGGAATTAATAGGACACTAATATATTAGAAATTTTCTTCTGCAGAATGCATAGTAATAATTAGATTTTGCCGTGGGTGGATTCATTCATCATTATGAATTATTTACTTAATTTGAGTTACTCATTCATAAACAGGCCAAATTATAAAAATCGCCATTGCCTGGCATACAGTAGGTATGAAGACATCGCTAAATGAAGACATCAACACTTAATTTTCCACATGAATGTTTTGTTTCAAAAACACTGATGCAAAAGAGGCAGGGAATAAGAGTTTCTCAGAGAATAATGGCAACAATAACAAAAAACACTCCAAGAGTGCTCGCCATTTGCCTGACACTATTCTACCTGCTTTCCCTACATTTACTCATTTCTGCCTTAAACCCCTTATTAGAGGGTAGGGGTAAGGTGTGTGGGGGGAAGCAGAGAACAGACAATGGGGAACTGGAGAAGCAGTAAGAACATAGCAGATGCCTGACAGTGAACACTTCAAACTCAAGTCCAAGTCACCCCTAAAAATAGAACTCAAAAAGCTCAACATTTTGAGGCACTTCATTCTGACATGATAAAGCAAAATTAGTTACCTATCTCCAAATCTGCAAGCTCCCGTTTTACTGTAGAATGGACAGTTAGCTCGATCTTTCTCCATTATTCTTACATCCGTGGGTGGTTCTGGGTTTTGCCATGTGGCACTATTTTCCAACTGTTGAAAATAACCATGATTCATTAAGAATTAAATGTTTAAAATGTATTCAACTGTTTTGGTCAAAAATAAAGATGGATTCTCTTAGTAATATTAAGTTGTACCATGTAACTTAAGTTGTAACATGTAATGAAGACTTGAAAAGCAATTGGGCTGAGACACAAACTGTGTCTCTCTTGGTTCCCAGTCACCACCCATTATCAGGCATCACCACAGCGACCAAGAGCAGTCACCAAGGTTTTCCTTTGTCCAGGCATTCTGAAAAATGGCCAGGAGTTTTTAGAGCAGCGGTTCTCAACCTGTGGGTCGCGACCCCTATGGGGGTCAAACGACCCTTTCACAGGGGTCGCCTAAGACCATCGGAAAACACATCTATAATTACATATTGTTTTTGTGATTAATCACTATGCTTTAATTATGTTCAATTTGTAACAATGAAATTGGGGGTCACCACAACATGAGGTCGCGGCATTAGGAAGGTTGAGAACCACTGTTTTAGAGAACCACCACTGAGAGAAATCAAGGATACTCTGAAGCAGGAAGGTAAAGGGTCCGTTGGGGGGAGGGGGTAAGAGTGTATGCTGTTTCTTATTCACAAGTACAGCCCACAGGGGTGATTCAATACCATTTGCTTTTATTCATTGATAACTTCTGCAGTTCTTGTTGTTGCATAAATCACAGAGGTGCAAAAGTGACCCCAGATATTTTAGACATGATCTACAGAGCCAACCGCAGAAATAACATTGCTGGAAGTATTGTTTTTAAAGAAATGCTCATCAGTCTCAAATTCTTAACGAAAGGTTTTAAAAATACCTCATTTTCAGCCCGCTCCAGCATCTTCTGCACAGCCTCCTACAAATGGTGCAAACATAGGACTAGTGAAAACCTGGAAGTCAGGTAAGTCACATCTGGTTTCTCTGGTTAAGAATCTCATGTGTAAAAATTTTAACAACCCATTCATACAAAAAGTTTTAGTTTCTAATTTGCTTTCTACAGCACTAATCTTCTGAAAAGATTTCAAAGGTGAGTTTTCATTCAAATAGGACATTCACTGGCTCAGATTGCAAAAATATTGAAAATATCTTAGAACAGTAACAGTCATATTTAGTGTATCTGAGCATATATGTCATGTTCTAGTTTTTAAGATGAGGTATTATGAATATTATAAAACACAATGGTAGAAGAAACATCATAAACATTTAATAGATGCTAAAATGTGACATGAACAGTAGTAATTAGGATTGATGAAAAATCTCAAACTTTTCAATAAGGCAAAGGAAGTCCTGCAATATGCCAATAGATTTGACTTCATTGGCATTTAAACAAGTTTTTGAAATTATGGTCAACGGACTTTTCTTCCCTAGACCCTTAAAGCGTTACATAAAAGACTCATCTATCTAGCTTCTTTCTTAATAACTCTACCTGGTCATGTGAGAGTCCTCAGTAACTTAAAAGATCAAATGAAAACTACTTCTTCCCTACCTCTCACCCCATTTCAGTTCAAACTAAAAACCTACAAGTGTATGACTTAAACTCCCCTCCCTTTCTTTTTTTTAAAAATATATTTCTTTATTGATTTCAGAGAGGAAGGGAGAAGGAGAGAGAGAAACATCGATGATGAGAGAGAATCATTGGTCGGCTGCCTCCTGCACGCCCCATACTGGGGATCAAGCCCACAACCCAGGCATGTGCCCTTGGCCGGAACCAAACCTGGGACCCTTCAATCCGAAGCCCTATCCACTGAGCCAAGCCAGCAAGGGCTCCCCTCCCTTTTTCCCCTCCCTGTACATTCAATCTACTAGCTAGAGTCCTATTAACTCTGCCTAAACACACCCCAAATCTGTGTACTTTTCTGTATTAAGCACTACCTTCATCCAAACCAACACCATGTCCTATCTGGAACAGCTGCCTCTCTTACTAGATCACTTTTTCCACTTTTGCCTCCTTGCTCACTACCCGCTTCTTTATACAAAAAGTTAGAATGCTCTGTTAAAGGTAAAGATATAAATTAGATGAAGTCAACTCCCTGCTTAAAAAAACCTTCCAATGCCCTAACCGGTTTGGCTCAGTGGATAGAAGGTCGGCCTGGGGACTGAAGGGTCCCGGGTTTGATTCAGGTCAAGGGCATGTACCTTGGTTGCAGGCACATCCCCAGTAGGGGGTGTGCAGGAGGCAGCTGATCGATGTTTCTCTCTCATCGATGTTTCTAACTCTCTATCCCTCTCCATTCCTCTCTGTAAAAAATCAAAAAAATATTTTAAAAAAAAAACCTTCAATGGCTTCCCATTACTTTTAATATAAAATCCAAATTCCTCCTTCAAATCCAGGTCTTACATGATCTGACCCTGCCCACCCTGCTGACCTCTCCACCTGCCACTCTCTTCTTTGGTCTCTGAGATTAAGGTACCCTGACCTTCTTTCCACTCCAAGCACAGGCCTCTTCCTTCTGCCTGGACCCCTTTTCTCCCTGAGATCTCTGCACTCAGGTATCAGCTGACAAATCGGCTCCTCATAGAAGTCTTCCTTGACCATGCAATCTAAAAAAGTACTCCCCTCCCCTCGTCACTCTATCACATGACTCTGCTTTATTTCTTTACAGCACCTAACATGATCTTATAGCACTTAAAATGAGCTTTTTTTGCTTACTTATCATCCAGCTCTCCCCTCTAGAAAACTAATTCAATGAGAGCAGGGACTTTTTTGATGCTTTATCTCTATCCACTAGAGAAGTATCTAGCACAAAGCAGAAACAGACTGCATATCCCTTTTATAAGCTTAGAATCTACTTCATTTTACCCCTTTCTCCTTAATGTCTCAACAGACTTCCTCTGAAACAAATGCCTTAGTATTTTAAAAAAAGCCTTAGCTTTTATCTGATGCCAGAAAGACTGAAATTAAAGAATATTCTACTACTAAAATGGGAATTGATTACTCTCTATTAAAAAATGACAAGTTCCAAACAACTGCCCTGCCCCTAAAAAACTACTGTGGGCTTGTCTTAATCTGGAAAGCAGTGCTCAAATAAGGGTTTCTAAAAAAACTTGCACTGGAAGTAACTGATAGCCTGAGCCTGAGACACAAAAAGCAAAGGTCAAAAAGGCTGCTTCTACCCATCATGACTAGGGTGTAAATAAATGCATTTTCCCTATGATATAGTGATTAATTACCCAATTTTATACTAATCAAACCCAGCAATATTACAGAAAAGATACATCCTGATGAATGACTCAGGAAAGATGACCTGTGGTATCTTTGAAATAAATACACTGTTAAGGAACAGCAACAAAATATACCAGATCTTTAAAAAGAATCCTGAAGATACAGACAGGAGATATGTACATATAACCTTATAAATTTTTTTAAATGAGCAACTATGTGTTAGCTACAATTGTATTATAGCCCAAGATAGAAAGGAAGTCAAGATTTAACAACAAAAAAACCTTCCTAATTCCTCAATATTTGAGTTCCTAATTTCTTTCAATCAACTAATTCTTGCCGACATGTCATAAGCAGTTAACTCTTATAAATCAAATGTGAAAACCATACAAAATATTATTCTGTAAGTCAACCCATATACAACAGCATTTGCTCTAGAGTGGTACATGGGATAAAGCAGGGGCCCACTGCCTGTTTTTGTAAATAAAAATAAAGTTTTATTGGAACATAGCCACAACCATTCATTTGGCTGCTTTCACGGCACACTGCCAGGGCTGGGTGTTTGCAGCAGACACCGTATGAACCATAAAGCCTAAAATGTTTACACTCTGGCCCTTTACAGAGTTTGCCAATCCCTGGTAAAAAGGGTAAGATGGGTAAAGCTGAAGAAAAACCTTAATTAAAGTAGCCGCCAATGCACAGATGAAAAACTCTAGAGCACCAGAAGCAAACTCTAGTGTATACTTCACTAAAAACATGACTCTTCCTAAACAAAAAACTGGAGCCCAAGCCCTGCTATGCCTATACCTTAATCTTCAACCCCATCACTTGCCACATCAGCTCACTAAGAGGATACGCAGTGCGTTTATCCTCCTGTGACAGGAATCACCTCTCTTTCTCTCTTCTCTTGTAGCTTCTGCTCCTCCTCTTCTTTCTCTTTTCTCTGCTGTTCTTCCCATTCTTCCTTTAACTTTCTCTTTACAGGGGGGAAAAAAGGAAAAGTAATATTTTTTTCAGACTTACTTTTTAAAACATTTCACATACAGGGCAAATAAAACAATTTTTTACAACATTGATAAAATGAGTGATATCCATTTTTTTTAAGTTCAAGATATATAACTCTTAATGAGTTTTGGGTTAATTAGTCAACTGGTTGTCTGATAATACTGTACCTCCTGTTCTTCCTGCCGTTTTCTAGCTGCCTCTTCCTTTTCTTTCTTTATTCTGAATTCTTCTTGTGCCTTCTGCTCCCGCAGCAACCACTCCTCATGTAATTTTTGCCTATAAATGTGATAATGCAATCAAATAAAAGAAATGGGCAATAATCTACAAATACACACACACACACACACAATAGCAAAAAATGGCATGTTTGGAAATGATTAAACTATCACGAAAGACATTTTCTAGAAAGCAGTTAAGTGGGAGTAAGAGGGTCAGAAGACATGAGTAACGATCTTAGAAAAGCACTACCCTTACTTCAGCAACTGTCTTCCTAGAAGGCAACAGCTTAAAATCACTACTACATTTTGTATTTGTGACATCTCTCACATAAAACACTGACACTACAACTTTCCCTGTCGGTTGACCATAGTGATGTTTAGATGCCAATAAAGCAAGTAACAAGTTTCAAAGCCACATCTAGCTTTTCACATTCAAAATGTATTACCCTTCCTATTCTGCACATTCTAAAAGTGGCAACTGCAGGATTGCAGCAGTAGGGAAAACTGGCATCTTCTGCCATAAGCCTTTGGACTGCTACTATACACAGTTAAGAGACTCCTGTGGTTTGCCCCAAGCACTGAAACAAGGAAAATAAAACTAAATCATCATGTCTTTAAAATGAAGAAAGTTACAGGTTTTAAGAAAAGATGACAAGGAGTTATAAAAATAAATTAGCAGGTGTCTAGTTTATTTTAAAAATGACCAATTATAAAGAGTGATGCTATCTTAAATTGGTGTCTTGGACATCAAATATCACAAGTTTCTAATTTAAAGATGGGTTATGGCTCAAAAGTTTATTAGCCCATCGGGGGTGTTTAGAACCTAGATTGCATTTCCCCACGTAATCTCGAAATGGGAAATGAAATATGAGAAATTGTTCTACATCTCTTCAGCAACATTAGGAGTTAAATAAGGTTTTATGTCTAGGGACCCAGTCACAATTTCAAATAATCTATGGGGAAAATATATTCCATTTCCAACTGCAGATTCTAGGAACACGTCTTTTAGCCATGATAGAGACTGGCATACTGCAAATGTTGAAGTTATACATGGATTTTTGACTGTGCAGGGAGTCGGTGCCCCCAACCCTCATGTTGTTCAAGGATCAACTGTGTGACAGCACTATAACAGAAATCTATAATAATAAGAACCAGAGTTATCACAGCACCTCTTATCTGCTAACACTATGTTAAGTATTATGCATTTATCCCAATTTTATGAGGTAGGTACTATGATTGACTTTATCTCTGTATTTAAGGCAAGGAAATTGAAGCTTAGAGATTAAGCAACTTGAATACAACTACTAAGTAGCAGGGCCAGGCCTGAAATGCAGACGTGGCTGAATCTACTCCATGTTCCCAATCACTATTACATTTTTTTTCTGTTTGGCATTTTGATCAATTCATCTAATTATGTGCTTAGGTAGATAACAGGAATTAATTATAAGAAGCAACATTTCTAATGAACATACTAAATAGAGAGTGTCTATAAAGTTTTTTCTCCTCTTAAAACATTTTTATTTTTTTATTGTGGCAAAATATACCATAAAAATTTGCCATTTTAACCATTTTTAAGTGTACAGGTGAGTAGCATTAAGCACATTCACATTACTATGTTTAACATAAACAAAGACAAAACTACCCCCTGAAAAATACTAGAGAATAAAACACACAATATTTTGGCATCTTGGAATGAGGGAGGCCTTTTTTAAGTCAGACACCAAGGCAAGATAACATGATGAAAGTTGACAATATGAAAATCAAATGATGGTAATTAATGCTGTAAGCCAAGTTAGGATTGATGACAAATGAGAAAAAATATACATCACACATATGACAGATAAAGAATATTCTTAATCAAGTAATAACACTGCTCACACAACAAACTTAAAAAATATGTAACAAAAGAGAAATATGCAAGACTTAAGCAAGCAATCTATAAATATGTAATAAAATATATAAAAAGATACTCAACCCTACTAATTAAGAAATGTACATTTGAAACAATGAAATACAACTTTTGACTATAGGAGTTTATAAAATTGATAATACCTAGTGCAAGTGAAGGTATGGGGAGATGGGCACCTTGATTCACTGTTGGAGGGGCTGCAGACTGCAAACTGGGAAGCCCTTCCTACCTGCCCATCTACATTGTATGTGTATTTATCCTTTGATCGCAACCATTTCATTTCCAGGCATTTTCCTAAGGAAATAATAGGACAGTTACCAAGGATATATATGGTCACTGCAACTTTTTAAAAAAATCCTCACCAGATGACATGTTTTCCATGGATTTCAGAGAGGAAGGCAGATGTGAAAGAAAAACATCAACTGTATCCATATGCTGCCCAACCGGGATCAAACCCACAACTGAGGTACGTACCCTTGACAGGGAATCCAACCTGTGACCCTTCAGTGCTCTGGCCAATGATCTAACCACTGAGCCACCGGCCAGTGCCTTTTTAAATACAACTTTTTATATAATAGTAAAAAACCTGAATGTAAATTAATAGTACATAGTAAGCAAATGTTAGCTAATAGTAAATTACCTACATGTCCATTAGTAAATTACAAATTATGAATAAAGAATAAATTATGCTATATCTATACAATGAATACTATGTTGCCATTGAATTGGTTGAATTGGATCTCTGCATCAACACTAAATGACCTATATATTTAGCAAAAAAAGCAATGTACAGAAAACATATAAATATCATCCTATTATAGAAACACATGTATACTTTCTCTCTTACATTCTTTTTTTTAATACTTACCTGAAGATTTTTTTTTACTGATTTTTAGAGAGGAAGGAGGAGGGAGAGTGACAGAAACATGGATTGGGTGCCTCATGTAGGCACTCGACCAGGGATTGAACCTGAAACCTGGGTATGTGCCCTGACTGGTAATCGAACCCATGACCTTTTGGTGTACAGGACTATGCTCCAATCAACTCAGCCACACAGGCCAGGGCTCTTTTTTACATTCTTAACAGTGACTATCTTTGGGTGTGTTGAGTTCATTAAAGCCCTTTCACTTTTTACACTTCTTAATTGTTTGGATTTTTTTCAAAAACATTTATGAATTAGCAAAAACAGAAAAATACTTCCATTAAAAATATGACAACATCTAGTTATAGCCTGTCAGCTAGAGATTTAATTATCCAAGGTATTTTATAAGACTTATTTTGGACAGGGTGCTAGAAAAGACCCATACTCCTTAGTAAAGACATAATATTCAAATGAAATAACTGGCTTCACAAGAAGTGCTCAGTCTATGCTGACCTCTCTATCTCCAACAGCTTCTCTTCTTGTTGTTCAATAAAAGATTCCTCCTCTTCCTCCTGCTTCTTCTGTGAGAGTCCTGGGGGAATTTAAATGTTTTATTAAACTATCTGAGAACAAAACCTTAGTCAATATTACAGGGAAAAAATACAGATACATTCTTTAATTTTTACATTTATGGTATGGTCCTGTTTTCAAAACTTTCTAATAATAAGGCTCTAACTGCCCAACTTTGGTACAATCTGAGCATCAAAATGAAAAGGGGTCGCGACCCACAGGTTGAGAACCGCTGGACTAGACACTGCCTTGACCAGTGGTCGGCGAACTGCGGCCCCTTGAAGTGTGGCTCTTCCACAAAATACCACGTGCGGGCGTGCATGTACAGTGCGATTGAAACTTCATGGCCACACTCAAGGGGCCAAAGAGCCGCATGTGGCTCGTGAGCTGCAGTTTGCCGACCACGGGCCTAGACACAGCCAATATGCAAAAGTATCTGTTGCCTGATTCGCTCAACTCCTCATCATGCCTCAAACCAAGCTCACACACTCCAGGTGATCACTAAAAGTTTTGGGTGTAGCCTATTCTCTACATATATGTATCCTTGCATATATTTGATCATACAATATATCTAACTGTATTATACATGCAATTATGTATGGAATCATGCCAGTTTTACAACTTGCTAACAAGGCAGCTCATTCCAGGTTATTTTAAGTAGAAGCTGGTGCTAAAGAGACTACGTGTAAATGAGAGGCTGACATTTCAGAAATTTCTACCAATCATTTGTCAACTCACTCTTATAACAATTTTTTAGAATACCTCTATAATCTAACCTTCTGGGCACTGTTTACCCATCTAATGTGTGCTATAATGAACCGCCTCTCCACAAAGGCTCACTCCCAACGCACTTTGCAAAGTCAAAGGGGATTAAAAAAAATCCAATGCAATACAAACAACAGCTATAGGATTTAAAATGGAAAGAAAAAAAGTAAGAGTTTAAAAAAAAGTGTTAGAAGAAAACAGGTTAATAAAGGTAGCTGAGAACTTTAAGGGGGTGGGGAGATCACTAACAGCATCAATAGCTTGAACTCACCCTGTTTTTCCTTTTATCCCTGATACTTTATCCTGCCTCTAGTGGACCAGTTTTAAATGAATAAAAAAGGAGGTGCTAACAAAGGTTGCAGTTAAACACACTTTTTCCATTCTACATATTCCAAGCATTGCCTCTAAATCAAGCATGTCAAATTCGCAGCCCCTAGGCCATATGCGGCCTGCAATGAATATGTCTGTGGCCCAGCCAATATAATGGCATGTAAGAAATCCTATATGATAAAAAGCTAATATGCAAATTGACCGAATGGTGGAATGACCGGTCGCTATGACGCGCACTGACCACAAAGGGGCAGATGCTCAATGCAGGAGCTGCCCCCTGGTTGTCAGTGTGCTCCTACAGGGGGAGCACTGCTCAGCCAGAAGCCCTGAGCTGAGCTCATGGCTGGTGAGCACAGTGGAGGTGGCAGGAGCCTCTCCCACCTCCACAGCAGCGCTAAGGATGTCTGACTGACAGAGACTGACAGACATCCCCCAAGGGCTCCCAGACTGTGAGAGGGCACAGACTGGGCTGAAGGAACCCCCAAGTGCACGAATTTTGTGCACTGGGCCTCTAGTGTTTTAATAAAAATTCCATAACTTAATTTTTACAATATTCTGTTATACATAATTATTAATAATGAACTACAACATTCGCTAATGACTGATTACTAATCATGTTGCATTCATTCCCCTTACGTGCAGGCATACCATTTCTCTCCACTGATACCAGCAGCGAATATTTTAGCAGCCAATGGCCATGTCATTAGTCTTGGACTGACTTATTTGGTGTGCGCAACAAGAAAAACTGCTCTTTCCAAGAACAAGAAAAATAGGTTTATTTGTGTTACGCTTATTAATTTGTGCATTAATTCAGTGTCTGGTAAAGTAATGTTCAAGAAAAAATATTAATTTTTATTAAAATGTTCTATTATTTTATGTTAATGATTACGCATTTATTGCAACCCTTTGTATTCAGCATGTCTCTATTGAAATAAACCTACGTTTCTATGAAAATGGAAGCTTTTGGGCTTTTTGCAGCCCACATAAACTTAAACCTTATTTATTTGGCCTGTGTTAGCTTTTGAGTTTAACATGTTTGCTCTAAATAATTACTAGGCAACTCCAGTGGTAAATAAAACTTCTATGGCTTTGTTTCTCAAGGCCCAAGAATCCTAGTTACTTAAGGCCAGGGTCTGTGAACTTCAAGAATTGTCAGGATAACTTAATAAGCATATTCTGGACAATCTGTACAGCAACCATTATAGCTCAGTAGTCCAGTGTGATTTCAGTGCTTCCATCTACATTTGTAACTACTATATAATTTTATAACTAAGTTAGTAGTACTAATTTCATTATATTAAACAGACAGGTTTAATATATAAATGTTAGATTCCGCCATGTGAAGGACAAACGATACCATGGCCAGTACAGATGAATGTTCCACAGTATTTTAACAGAAAAATAACCACAGGGCAATAGTATTAGTAATAGCATTTCAAATTCCAATCAGTGCCATATTCATGTTGTATCTGTCTCCCATCATCTGTAACATCACACTAATGTAGATGTGATTTTTACTGGATGTGTAATTTCACTTGGTTTTGTATATATAGTATTTATAGTTAAGAGTTTGGTAACTAGTTTTATGCTTATATATGTCAATAACGTATCAATAACAACTTGAGTCAACAAAGGGTCTCTTATATTACTAAAGTTTGAGAGAAACTTGCAAAATGTCTAAAATCCTCAACTCCTGCTGGTTTTGCAAAGAAAAATATTCACCGAATACTTAATACGTGCAAGGGCTGTGCTAGCTGCTGTAATTCATGATGTGTGCACCTGTACTATTAGATAGTTCATAAGTACCTACACACAATCAGTGGGTGATGATTCACCAAGACCTTTTCCTTCTCTGTAGTACGGTAACAAGGTTTCCGACATGGGTCTAACATAACTTGACTTGGGAAGCAGTCGCCCCAGCAATTCCTACCAGATGCAATTCTCAGCATCCTTCTGACAGGGGCAGTGGGAGAGCAATTTCATTCATACACAGAAAACGGAGTAAGAGGCCGGTTACCTGAGTCTCTCAATCGAGCGAGTTCCTGACGGCGTTTCTTCCGTTTCTCCTTCTTCAGGGCGGCCCTGTACTTTTTGTGGCTGCGAAAAGCAGACAAGCACACTCGGCGTCAGTGGCCGCACCTGGGGCGCTGTCTGCCTGGGCTCCGCTCTCCTCGGCGCCCAGTGACAGGAAATCCCTCGGCCGCTCGGGAGTGAAATCTTGCTTCCCGTGTTTTATTTACAGAACACGCCTTGGCCATCCCTCGCCCTTGCCCGCCCAGACGGCAGGTGTTCTCCATCCCGCCACCTGCTCTCCTGATCGCCTCCCGGAGCCCACCGAGAGCCCACCGACGTCCGGGACAGGAGAGCGCCCCGGGAGGCTCGAGCCGCCGCGGTCGCCGGCTAGGCCTAGCTCCCCCTTCCTTCCTGCATGCACACCCTCCATGCCCAGGCTCGGCCCGCTCCGTCCCCTCTCCCAACCAGATCATCTCCCTCAGCCCAACTTACCTTAGTTTGTCCGGGAAGCATCGCCGTCTGGGGCGCCGCCATGTTGCCGGCGCCGCCACGCCCACAAGAGCCTGCCGGGAAAGGGGGGGCTCCCGGCGAGGGGCGCAGTTGGCGGGGCCCCCGAAAGGAAACCACGGGGCCCGCCTTTTTTCTCTGAGGGGGGGGGGGTGGCCCCCCCCCCCAAAACGCCCCAAAAAAAAAAAAAGGGGGAGGTTTTCGGCGGTCGTGGCTCGTCTTCCGAAACTCTGCACAAATAAATGTCTCCTTCTCGAGAATCGCTAAGCCGGCCTGCAAGTACCTCTTCCCTCCTACCGCTCTCGACACCATAGTGGAATGGCTTGGGGCCCTGAGGTTAAAGTAACACTTCTTCCTCTTTTCTCCTCATCCTCCCCCCCCCCCAGAGCTCGCCTTGCTTCCCAGTCCGACTTCCCAGGCTCCGCCTCCTTCCCGCGACTCCACCAATCAGCGCCTCAGACCAAGCTCCAGACTCACCCCTTTCCATTCACATCTGGGGGCTGCAGAGGTGAACTTAACTCCCTGGCCTAGCTTTGTACCTCTTGCCTCTAAATCAAAATTACTGAGCTACCCAATTCCTAAACTGCCCCGGCTCCCCCTAGTTCCTCCTTGGAATCATTCAACGGAAGCACAAACTCTACATAAAGCCTGTCCTACTCCCTCTTACAGAGACACTTGGAGTAACACACCTCCAAGTTGATCTTGTCCGGTTCAGTGCATCGGTAATTAGAGGCTTTGGAGTTGAATGGACTAGGAAACTCAAGCCTTGGCTCTCTGATCTTGAGTAAATTCCTTAATGTCTAGTCCTCAGTTTATCTGTAAAAATCGAGATAGTAACAATAGTTTTCAAACGTATGCTACGTATTGGCATGGTGCCTGGCAATAGCTGCTATATCATCACCGGTGCGAAAACTTCTCCACCCCCTCAAAAGTGGGTTAGGTATTTGCCCTGCCTGCGCTCCAAGCATAGGTATTTCACCTTTCATAACACCTATCACAATATATTGCACTTTGTTGCTTTCACAAGTCTTCTTGCACTGAATCTTTAACTCCCTGAAGGTAGAGACTTGGCAGTTATATTCTGAAACTAGAGAATGCCCTGAGTGATGCAGAATGTACCTATGCAAATCACCATTTTTCTATTTCCTGTGACCAGGACTTATGCTGAGAATTACTGCCATACTGAAAGCATCAGTGTTCGGGTTGCTGTAACATTTCTTATAAATTGCACTAGACTTTCACATAATAACAAGAAGGAATGTCTTCTAGGAAGATACTCCTAATTTTAAAAGTCATTTCCAAATTATAGTTACCATCATTTAAATCAGCGGTTCTCAACCTATGGGTCACAACCCCTTTGGGGGTCGAATGACCCTTTCACAGGGGTCGCCTAAGACCATCGGAAAACACATATATAATTACATATTGTTTTTGTGATTAATCACTATGCTTTAATTATGTTCCATTTGTAACAATGAAAATACATCCTGCATATTAGATATTTACATTACAATTCATAAGAGTAGCAAAACTACAGTTATGAAGTAGCAACGAAAGTAATTTTATGGTTGGGGGTCACGACAACATGAGGAACTGTATTAAAGGGTCGCAGCATTAGGAAGGTTGAGAACCACTGATTTAAATGGATAAATCATAAGATAAAAATAAGGTATGTAAACATTTAATGCAAAGATACATTCTGCTTTGATATTCCAATAAATAAAACAAGGTTATCTTTACTCGGCAATATAACATACATTTCCTATTTTCCTTGGTGACTAAAATATATCTACTTATTCTCAAGTAAGTATATTTCAGTTTATGCCCCTTCTATGGGAAAATGCCTAAATTTTTATTTTATGTTGTCAGTAGAAAATAGCTGATTATCTAAAAAATATTTTACTTATATAAATCATGTAGTAGATAATGCTATTATTAAATGTCTTAGTTAATATAAAGAGACCAAAGGATAGCCCATAAGTATATTTTTTATTTACTGCAAGCATAAAATGATTTTTAAAAAATGTCTACTCTTAATGTCAGGTTTGGACTCTTTCAATTAGTTTTTTTTTTCTTGCTCTAGTAGGACAATGGTATTAGGATTCACTCAATGGTCAATGCAGAAACCCTCAGGAAAGAAAATTTCATTTTTTTATAAATATGTTTTTATTGATTTTTAAAGAGAGAGGGAGAGGGATATAGAGATAGAAACATCAATGAGACTACTGACTCTTGCACACTCCCAACTGGAGATTGAGCCTGAAACCTGGGTATGTTCCCTGACTGACCGGGAATTGAGCTGGGGACTTCTTGGTTCATGGGTTGATGCTCAACCACTGAGCAATATTGGCTGGGCAGAAAATGTCATTCTTTACCTACTATTAATTTCAGTATTAAATTTGTTCAAGGACATACAACAGGGTCTCAAGTCTCTGCAACCCTCACTCTATGCCGAGGGATGGATGGATATGGATGGATGGATATATATATATTCCAGATTACAGTTATAACTTAAAATAGCAAGATAAACTACTTATGAATGCATATTAATATGAAAAATGCTGATTTGTAAAAACTGATTAAAAGTTTTCTTTGGGCCCTAACCGGTTTGGCTCAGTGGATAGAGCGTCGGCCTGCAGACTGAAGGGTCCCGGGTTCGATTCCGGTGAAGGGCATGTACCTTGGTTGCGGGCACATCCTCAATGGGAGGTGTGCAGGAGGCAACTGATCGATGTTTCTCTCTCATCGATGTTTCTAACTCTCTATCCCTCTCCCTTCCTCTCTGTAAAAATATCAATAAAATATATTTTTTTAAAAACAAGTTTTCTTTGGAGGAGAGAACTATACAATGATAGTTGTTATTATTTGAGTCTTGTCTAGTGATAAGGTCAAAGCAACACAACTTCAGGTGGTTTGAGAATGAATGGTGGCAGAACTGATCTCCCCACCTAGAACCCAAACAAAAGTACCATTTCTGAAGACTGGTTGAATTAAAAAAAAAACAGTAATAAAAATGTACATATACTGACAATGTCTTAGTCAGTTCTGGCTGCTGTAACAATATACCAGAGATTGGGTGGCTGATAAACCACCACAATTTATTTCTTACAGTCTAGAGGCTGGGAGGATAAGATCAAGGTGCCAATAAATTTGGTGTCTGCTAAGTACCTCGTTATTGATTCATAGACGGCCATATTCTCTATGTGTCCTCACATGGTGGAAGGAGTGAGAAAGTTCTCTGGGGACTCCTTTATAAGGGCACTAACCTCATCATGAGGATTCCGCCCTCATGATATAATCACCTCCCAAAGGCTCTACTTCTTAATACCATCACTTTGAGGGTTAGGATTTCAACATATGAATCTTGGATGGTGGGGAGGGGGCATAAACACTCAGTCCATAAACACAAGAATGCATTACTATTTATCTGTAAAGTAGCCGGTATTGTTTATATGTACTAATTATATGGTAAAATTAGAGCTTATTCACTTAAATGAACTACCCACTTTGGTCAATAACATTTTATATGAAACAACTAACAAAGTTGAATTAAAAATACAATACAACATTAAGTTAAATAAATATCAAGTAAGTAATGTGTTTCTTCTAGTGACAAAGAAAAATACCTAAAGCAATTTCAATACTGTATTTTTGCTAATATCATGTCCCCCAGAAAGACATCTTCCTAAACTTTTTTGAGGTGGATGCCTGGTTTTAGAATAGCCAACATTACCTTAACGGTCCAGTGGTCAGCAAACTGTGGCTCGAGAGCCACATGCGGCTCTTTGGCCCCTTGAGTGTGGCTCTTCCACAAAAATACCACGTGCGGGCGCGCACGTACAGTGTGATTGAAACTTCGTGGCCCATGCGCAGAAGTCGGTATTTTGTGGAAGAGCCACACTCAAGGGGCCAAACAGCCTCATGTGGCTCGCGAGCCGCAGTTTGCTGACCACTGCTAACCCATGTAGCACTGGGAAAGGAGAAAGGGGCTGGCAGCTTGCCCTACTGGTGATGTCAGCAGATCATGCCCTGGTTTCATAAAAACAGGTGAGCTGAGGGGGAGCAGGTGGTTCTTTCCATTCTGGCTTCGCTAGTAAAATCCTTATGAGTTTTCCATTCACTTTCTGATCTACATGTTAGGATATCTTGCAGATTTTACACACATGTTCCATACTCAAAACAACTAATAGGAAGAAAAGCTCGTTCAACAAATACTAATATTATAAAGATGGTTTTATTAATCTAGCATTACTTAATGAAGATGAGCAGCAATTTAAATACAAAATTCTTTCTCAAGCCCTTTGACAGATCTTATCCCCTTCAGGTCTAGGAAGGTAGCAGTAAAACACTTTTGGAGACATAAAGACATAAAATGTTTCCTGCTAGGGTGTCTCAGTAGCCAGGGAATCTCTATTATCCCTTTTGGGGGCAGATAACTTAGGCATGCATGAAACCACACCCCAAGGCAGTTTCCATAACCTCCGCAGGGAAGGTGACCAAAAATGTATTATGCAAACATACATACAGGACATGGCTAAGAGTAAAGAGGGTTCTGTTATAAACTATACCAGAACATGAGGTGTAAGTAAATCAGGAGTTATAAACTGAGAAACACCCTATAAATACAGGGCGGGGCAAAAGTAGGTTTACAGTTGTGAGTATGCAAAACACTGAGTTTATTCTTGTATTTTAATTTATTAATTATTGTATTATTTTCCATACAAACAACTGTAAATCTACTCTTGCCCCACCCTGTACAGTTAACCCTTCAACAATGCAGGGCTTGGAGCACTGACATCCTTGTATGGTCAAAAATCTGTGTGTAACTTTTGACTCCCCCAAAACTTAACTACTAATAGCCTACTGTTGACTAGAAGCCTAGCTGATAACAAACCATTGATTAATACATATTTTGTATATTATGTACTGCATTCTTACAATACAGTAAGCGAGAGAAAAGAAAATGTTAAGGAAATCATAAGGAAGAGAAAATATTTCCAGTACTGTGCATATTTATTGAAAAAAAATTCATGTAAGTGGACCCACGCATTTTAAATGCAGTTCAAGGGTCAACTGTACACCCTTTGTACCTCTAAGATATAAGGGTAAGCGGGTGTTCTGTACATTGCTTCTGGCTCCAATTTGGAAGACTCACAGCAATAGAATTTTGCATTACGAGTTTGCAAGAGGCCTAGGAGGGAAGCTTGTGTGAGAGGAATAATGTATATCTTGTGTGTTTACCCTTTCAAAGACAACTATGGTTTGAAACAGATCAATTGAGGTAAACTTTCCCCCCCACATTTATCTTTTTAAGAATTATATTCATTTCCCAAGGTATACTTGCTTCCCTTTCCCAGAAAAGGCATGCACCCTAGAAGCAAATGCCTTCACTCCCCCTTCCAACCTTCTTTAGGGCAGATATATCCCCCTAAGTTTACAAATACAACTTCAATTCTATCTTTTCTTCCTACCAAATTATTTATTTTTAATTAATAATACACATAGCATAAAACTTATCATAACTTTTTTCAGTGTATGGTCCAGTAGTGTTAAGTATATTTATCCAACTCTATCTTGCAGACCAGATGAACATATTCATGAAAGAAATACTACTAATTAATGCAATATTGAGTCTGAACACAGGCTTATTGGCCATTAGAAACATTCCAAGATATTTACAAGCAGGGGCAACAGTGGCATGGATTCCATGGAATACGTAGAATTACCTAGATTTCAGCCTGTCTGACAAGTTTCTCCCCCTATTACTGTAGCAAAAGTTTTCTAAGCCACTATATAAACTGGGAGACTTATTTTGATCACCTGTCTTGCCCAGAACATCAACTAAGGAGATAAAGTTCAGACAGTTTTAAACGGAAGCTAAGACTGTTTTGTCTATGAAACAGTGTACAAATAATGCAAAATAATATTATAAACTATTTATTACTAAACATTTGAAAAATACTTCCATAAGTATGTCATGAAAGAATTGTAAGTTCCAGGCACTTCAAGCATTTTCTTTAAAATGTTCTACACTGCATATGCTTTTTATATGATCAGGCCTTTAAGTAAAATATCTGATCTTCAGAAATGTAAAAATATTTTCAGGTATCAGTAAATCTTTGTTTTCCTAGGATTACATAATATTTTTTTCTGTATCATAATTTGATAGTAAGTAAGCAAGCATATCATCTACTAGTAAGATAACTAAAGATCAGAGCAAATATGCTCACTGAGAAGGCCTTATAAAAGAAAATTCATCCATGTTTTAAAATAAAATGTACCTAAAATCATGACCAATGTTCAGCCAGAAAGTACCAGTTTGTGCCTTACCAGTGGTTAAATATTTTGTCATCCCTACTTACACCTCTATATAACCACTAACTGATAATATAAAAAGACAGCTCAAAAAATGTCAGACATTAAAAGACATTATAAAAACCAACAGGTTGCTTTAAGAGAAACTTGTGTTTCTTGTTGCTACTTCAGTGATAAACATCATTATCAATAAAAGACTGAAGGAGCACTACCATACCAAGAAATGCACCTCTATAATTAGTATTAGGTGTTTAGAATAGTCTTAGTTAACAGTTTTTAAAAACCTATTATGTATTAAAGCAAAACACCACCTACATATGGGCGTCTTAGGGGCTAGCTTGGCTGGTCGATGGCTTGGATTTTGCTTGTATATTGAGGATATAATCATGACGGAAGGATGAGCGGACAGTGCGATTCATGAGGGGCTGCAGGGGGCGGAAGTTGTCCACCATTCTTTTTTCTTTCTCCCCCTCGGAAGTGAAAAGCAGGGTCCGAAACTGCTCAAGCTAGAAATAGAAACAGGAAGCATAAATAATTTCAATGGAAAAACAGCTTCACTGCATTAATAAATTACTTTCATTTTTACGACTCTGAAACATCCCTCTAAAATTGGACACAGCAGAACTTATTCTGGGTAGGAATGCCTTCAGCATTGGACAGGGAGGAAGGTGTGTGGAGAGGAGAGCAGTAGGAGGTGGTGAAACCAGCCGGGCACTTGGAACCCAAGGACTACGGTCAAAGGCCCTGGCCCCCACATATTGGCCATTTGCCAAGAACAAGTTACTTCATCTTTGATTCCAGGAACCTCGTCTTGAAATAGTTAAAACAGCAGCTCACTGAATGAAAAAGGAAAGGCCTGGTACATAAAGTAACAGCACCAAAAATGTTTTTGTGGGGTGTTTTTTTTTTTGTGGGGTTTTTTTTCTTTTCAATTTTTAGCTGAATTGTTAACACAATGTATCCTTGATTGCTTACCGCACCTGGACACTGGGACGCACCTTGCTGACACTGTCCAAAAGAACTTTCTTAGACTAGTTAAAAAATCTTTTAACTTGGATAAGTTTAAATATAAGATGGTTAAAATATAGAAAATGATAAAAAAAAAAAAAAGAACTTTCTTAAACGATGGCAAGGTTCTCTGCAGTTCATTAGGGTAGACACAAACCATAGATAGCTTCTGAGCGCTTCAACTGTGGCCAGTGTGACCAAGGAAGTGATGTTTTAATTTAATCTTCATTTTAATGTATTTATATTTAAATTTAAATGACCACATGGGGCTAGTGGCCGATGTATTAGACACAGCAGCTCAGTACAAAAGGAGCAACCCCAAATCAAGGGTTCATTAATGTGGCAATAGCATTAATCAGTAGCACCTTGCCTTTCTGGGCAACTATGGGGTGGACACTCAACTTCAAGCCAGTCGGAAAACCTATTCATAACCTTTCTCATTATTCAGTCAGGTGCAATACAGCTTGAAGGACAACCTGAGGCACAGCAGAGCTGCAGATGCAGGATTGGGACCAGAGGCAAGCACCAAACAATTACCCTACTTACAAATTACATGTATACCCTCATTATACCCTCATTAAATAGGAATGTGTCCAAGTAACTAAGGTTGTTCTGTTTTGTTGTTGCTGTTGTTTTGTTTTGTTTTTTTACAAATTGCAAAGATTAGAAATAGCCCAAACACCATTAGATCTATAAAATGGATTGGTACATAGCCATTAAAAATAATACCGAAGATAATGTTTATTATCTATAAAGTATTCCACACATCAATGAGTGAAAAGAGCAGCAAAATGGTTCATACAGAATGATTCCATTTTGTTTAAAAAACAACATATATTTATACAGATAAACCAGAAGGATTTACCCAAACAATGATTAACACTGAGTGGTTAGATTGTAGGTGACTAGGATTATAGATGACACCTCTATCTTTTTTTTTTCTGTTGAAATTTTCCCTGTTGAAATTTTATTTCCAAAGTTTGCCATATAGGACACTGACCCTATGGTTTATTTATTTTATTTACTTATTTTTCAGTGTCATGTAAATTTTTAAATATGAAGGATAGTAGCAGATTAAATGTATAGGCAACCAAGGCCAGGCTTATGGGCAGGCAAGATCTGTATTTTGTCATTTGTTTATAATGGATTTCGTCACACAGAATTAAAAAAAATACACAGTCTAATTCACTAGTTGCTTTCTTTACGAATTCTGGTTTTGATACATAGTTAGAAAAGCTTTCCCCATTTGGAGATAAAGGGGAGCAGAATTTGTGACCCCAAAATATGCCTTTGGCATAAGGATTATTTTGAGCTGATTATTTTTATTAAAGTGCAGACACAGAGAAGCTCTAAAAACCCAGTAGAAGTTACCCTTTTATTTATTTGTTTGTTCAAGATGTTCTCTTTTCTTTCTTTTAATATATTTTTATTGATTTCAGAGAGGAGGGGAGAGGGAGAGAGAGATAGAAACAACAATGATGAGAGAGAATCATTAATTGGCTGCCTCCTGCATGCCCTCCTTTGGGGATCGAGCCTACAACCTGGGCATGTGCCCTGATTGGGAATTGAACCAGTGACCTCTGGGTTCATAGGTTGACACTCAACTAATGAGCCACACTGGCCAGGCTGTTTCCTAAGTTTTAACTTCTCTTTCTGGTTAATTTTTTTTAATTTTTTATTTTTAAAAAAATATATTTTATTGATTTTTCACAGAGAGGAAGGGAGAGGGATAGAGAGTTAGAAACATCGATGAGAGAGAAACATCTATCAGCTGCCTCCTGCACATCTCCTACTGGGGGTGTGCCCGCAACCAACGTACATGCCCTTGACCAGAATCGAACCCGGGACCCTTCAGTCCGCAGGTCGACGCTCTATCCACTGAGCCAAACCGGTTTTGGCTCTTTCTGGTTAATTTGACACATTTCCTAATTCATACCCAAATTAGACAAGAAGTTAGCACATTTTAATAAGAATGTATAAGCATTATAAGTTAAAAACTGATCCCAAAGTTTTAGCCCAGGCTTGTTTTGAAGAGGAAAACTAGAATTTCCTCATACAGAAATGTGGAAAGAGTGTACCTGATCATGATCAACCTCTACAGGCTGCTTCTTAATGATCCAGGTGACGGACTCGGAGAGTGGTGGGGTAGTCAGGGATCCTGAGTAGGTCCAGTAGTCCGGGCAGGTGGGCATCAGGCAGGAAGGGTCGAATGACCCAAATTCCACTATGGTATCCTGGCCAAGAGAAAGGGTCACCAAACTATCATTTCATGGTGAGGACCACCACTCAGGAATCAGATGACAAGGCAACAACTCTAGGAGTGTCTGGGGACCAGCCGTGTCCAGAGGAGCTCCTTAGGTCCTCTGGACAGAATCACGCACGCCCATGCCTGCAATTAACTCTGTATTTCTGACACTCCTCAGTGGGAACACAGCAGAACCCATTTTCCCCCTCCATTCTAGCGAGTTTCCAGCAGGTGGTCTCCTCTGAATTCTTGGGGGGCATTAGGTGGTGGCTGGTGCACAAAGAAGGAGGCTTCCTTTTTTCAAGAGACTAATAGCATCCTCCTTTCTAAAATGCAATGCAAATTAGGAGGAGCCAGGATCCTAGACTCAAAAGGGAGTGGGAAAGAAGAAGGAAGGAAAGAGGAGGAGATGGGGAGGGAAAGAGAAAGATAGCAACATATGGACTTCCAGGGAGCAGCCCCTTTGGGATTCTGAATATTGAACAACTGATCTTGGGGCTGGACAAAGGTATCCGTCCTGAAGGATATGGGTAATTGTTATTTAGAGGTGGACAAGCCAAGTTTCTGTCCAACTTTTCTCTGCTTCCTGCCTGAGGGAGGGTAGCTAGAGTCAAGAAGGCTGCTCTATGTGTGTCCACAAGGACTGAGAGGGAGCAAGTGTCAGGAGCAGAGGAGGGGACCCATTATGTTCCCAAGTCCTTGAATGCTCAGGGCATGGCAGCAAAACCAGTGGCCAGTGCCCACCAAGGAAATCCCTGCTGTACCCTGAGGGCCAGGGGTGCTCTCAACACACAAGCACCAAAACCCAAATTGTTGTCTAGGAAACTTTCAAAGATAACCTGAATTACACTGAAGTTAATTACATTTCCCAATTCAAAGGGTTTTGTTAGTATTTCCACTCTGGGACTTAAACATAAAATATATTACAAGTGCCTTTGGAAAAAAAATATTACCTTATGCTTAATTGATGGCAACGTATCCACCAATTTTTGTAGCTCTTCATGATTTTTCCCTAGCTAAAGAAAAAGCAATGAGCAAATATTAAAAACAATTGACAACTCACTTTTGAAATTACAACAGAATGTGAATTAAAATTAACCACCTGGTGATTACATAAAAACAAACCAACCACACTACTTAAACTATACTTAAACTGGTAATTTAGAATATTATAAATATCACTGAATTAAATTAGAACAGAACAAAAGAGCAAGCTGTTTGCTGATAGGATCAGCATACCTACAGGGAAAGGTGCCCCTCCATTTAACTATAAGGTTTGAAATTTAAATTCATTAAAATTAAAAACTGTTCCACAAAGTAACCACATTTCAAGTGCTCAGTTGCCACATGTGGCTTGTGACTACTCTATTGGACCGTACATTTTTATACCATTTAAAATATATTCATAATAATCTGATATTTTAACCATTGTTTATTTTTATCCCAATATTCTTAGAACTTAGTCATGCAATGTTCTGTCTTTTCATCCTAGAATACTACACATCAGTTAAAGTTAGTAACTTTTTCTTACCTTTAAAAATACTCCTATCACAGCTAAACCATTTTCTTCCAGTGCTGCATCCTCAAAGTTTTCAAATTTGACTGAATTCCAATGCACCAGGTGCAGCTGAAACGCCATTAAAAGATGGTTTGACACATGACCACACAGGATCGATCAAAAATAGCCTTATTCAACATTATATTTTAACATGTTTCCTCACCCATAATAAAGCCACTGGGAAAAGCATACGAAATCAAAATAAAGAACAAGAAGAAATGTATGCAGCAGCAGAAATTAATTTGGAAGACATTTATTTGGGAAGGAAAATAAAAGAAAATATATATAGCAGAGTGAGTAACATTTCAGTAAGGGAGCAACATTTGTCCATTCTCACCCTGATGTGCATGAAACACTCATATCCCAAACCATTTGCATATAAAGGAGAGATGCTTATCTTGAGAGAAATAAATTCTCCCTATGGGAATTAGATAGGAGTTGAAGACACATTTCTTTGAGTGAGAACCAGTTAAAATGTTTCTTTTAAAGCTAACACAAAACTAAATTAGGGGGAAATTGTTAGAAGAAATTCTATGTGCTTATGTGTTCCCTATATTTCACTACAAATTATTCCTCATCCATCATTCATGAATGTTTCATTATCCAGCCTCCCAAGTAAGACCCTCAAGGTCATGCTTACCTTCCTTTCCTCTCCTCTCCTTTCCTAAAGAGGACCCCACCTCAAGTGCTGTTGCTCTTAGGTTAGAAATGCTTGCTAAATCTCACTCTTTATATCTATTTCTTCATTTAGGTTCCCACCATCTCTCACTTGGATTAATTAGATGTGGTGGTCCTGCACTGTTGCCTAGGTTTTTACTTTAGCCTATGATTTGAACTTAGTTTAGAATTCTGAAAGAAGTCCATTTTATAATCTTAAGGTTGACTTAAACTATATTATTTGAGATGAGGGCAGTTATTATTTTACATGTAATAATTGGGAATAATCTAATATGCCCCTGAGAGAGCTATTTAGATTTATAGGAATCACTTGATTCTTCCTGATAATTTCTTCAAACTAGAAACTCAGAACTATCCCCGCTCCTCCGCAGTTGTCACTGTTCCTGAGCTTCTCAACATACCTCTGCCGGGTAACATTTGCTGTCCACAGTATGCTCAGAGCCCCAGGCATCGATGGCCCCCCAGTGAAAATGGAACTGCTTCAATCGATAGTTATCTTCCAGGGGTCCTCCCTTGATCACTGAAATGACACATCCAACAATTTTAGGGGACAGTTTTTCACACTGTGGAAAATGGAGGGAAAGGCCAACTCTGTGGGTGAAATTTCTATATGAACTGTCTTAAGTGGAACACACTGTGTTGTATACAAGTGTTTATAAACTTAATTTCCACGCAGTTAATACATGTCTAAGGGGGAGATCTGCACTCTGAATGACACTGAGACTTTACACTCCAAGCTATATACAATTGTTAAAGGTCAATTCTTATTTTTATATTCTGCATCTACTGTGCCCAGTTTTTTGTGGGTACAGTAAAATGTATATTTCTCTTACCATATATATCCAACCCAATTTCATAAAGCTGAAATATGGGGACAAAAGGTATTCTATTTATTTTTTATGCACTGATACTTGGCTTTTCAATTTTTGCAGATACCCTTCCCTTTCATTGAAATAGAATAGGAAATTTGCAAGTTAAAAATTATCACCCATCTCCCTTTGGACAGAGTGAATAATGTGAGTCATTCATACACTTCACCAGTAGGTACACCATGCTGGATAATAAATACCTTTTGTTTAGACTAATGTTTTCTGAAATTCATGAAATCAATACATTACAGTATAGGCAACATATTTGGATGTGAGTTTTTCAAGTCACCCTTCCTCAGGTTTTGGATGGTGCTAATTTTTTTCTTTTGCTTAAATTTGCTAAAGCATTTTATTTCCTCATTTCTTCCATCTAATCAGACCTTGGTGATATCTGTTCACGGTTAAATGAATACAACAACATGAAAACCATCCACTCATCTACCATAATGATCTTTAGCATTTATCACATCATTTGTTGAATTTTATATGCGCAAATGATTGAGTACAGTGATCCCAAGGACCAAATACACTAGATATGTCATACAGTGGTCTTCTATGTATTGTACTGGCTTTTGAAAATATTTTTATCTAACTTCCTCTTTAAAAATAATAAGTTTTATAAGAAATGAGCAAAGACACCAATGACTTCTTTGGGTGCAGGGAAGTTGCAGAGAATAATACCACATGATTCACTAAATTAATAGGAGGATGGTACTACAGTGGGGCCTTGACTTACGAGTTTAATTCGTTCCGTGACAGAGCTCGTAACTCAAATTACTCGTATGTCAAATCAATTTTCACCATTACAATGAATTGAAATGCTGAGCTGATGTTGTGGCGTTCACTGTGACATTCGCTGTGCCAACTAGCGGTGGGGTATCTGAAGCCGGCTCGTAACCTGAATTTTAGCTCGCAACTCAAAGCAAAGAATAGGCCGAGGGCTCGTATCTCGAAAAACTCATTAGTCGGGACACTCGTAAGTCAAGGCCCCACTGTAAAGTGTACTGATATAAAAGTAAAACGTCTCCCCAAAATTCTTATTTTTCTATGCCAGCTCCATATTGTGAGCATGACTTTGGCAAATAATTAATCTAATCTGTTTAATTCAATTGAAGTTCTGGTCCCAAGTTTAGTGACCAGGGCAGATGAGACTGTAAGCTTTTCTCTCCTATCCCCAGAAACACAGTGGCAAAATTTCCTGGACACTTACGATGTGTGTCTTCTCCAAAGACAATGAGCAAGGCAGAGAGGAGATGTCACCAATGGGTGGCTTCAAGGGAGCAGGGCAGAACAGGTCTTCAGGTGTGTTTGGATGCACCCACATAATACTAAAGACATGTTTACATTCGTTGCCAACATTTAAATCTGGATGATTTCACATAAAAATCCACGCTTCCAACTTAACTTGAAAATGAGACGTCCTGACCATGTTGGGCACATGCTTCCACTGGGTGACAGTAGGCTGGGCAGGAGAAATGGTGGCCCCCTTTAGATGGTCCCACAGTTCTGTCTCCCCACCACACTATAGCTCCTTAAAGGCAAAACCATCCCCTCTTCCTTTTTCTATTATGAGCACCTGGCGCAGTGCCTAATACTTAGATCCTCAATGAAAACAGGAACTAAAAAAATAGACTGTAAAGCGTTTGTTAGTTGAAACATCACTGGTGACCTTAACAAGAGCAAGGAAAATGGTGAAGCCAGGCAGGGCAGATGCGTGGATGAGAAGGGCAAGTACAGTCGGCAAGAAATGGGGCAGAAAATGGACACAGAAGTTAGTGAATTAGAAAGCAGAGCAGTCATAAGATATATCAAATAATTATATACTTATTTATTTGAGGTTGCTGATATTTTGTTCTTTCTGTGCTCTAAAGATGAGAGGAGATTAAACATGTAAAAATTAGATAACAAATATAAAACACCTAGCATAGTGTCAGGTAAACCGCCTATGTAATGTTCACTCCCTTCTTTTGCTTTTTAGAAAATTTATCTTTATTGTTTAAAGTATTACAGATGTCCCCTTACCACCCCCCCATTGACCCTCTCTACCCCGCCCCTCCAAGGACTACCATACTATTGTCTGTGTCCATGGGTTATACATATATGCATAAAAATTCTTTGGTTAATCTCTTCCTGCCCCTTCCTCCCCAAAGTAGAGGTGAGGGAGCTAACAGAGAAAAGGATGGTGAAGGGGAAGATAACACACAAGTCCCATACAAATAAAATGAAATACAGGAATGGGCATGAAACTTTTTGGGGTGACGGAAATGCTCTAAATAGGGATTGTAATGATGGCTGCACTGCTCTGTAAATTTACTAAAAACTATTATTTTGTTTTTTTCCAAAAAAGTAGATATGGGACCAAAAATACGGAAGAACTTAAAATGTTTGTATAAGCATTCTTAGTAGATTCATTGGTGATGCTCCTTAAAGTGTAAAGTAAGTGAAGCCAAATGGGGCAGGAAGCATCCTTAGGAGAACAATATAATGCCTGATATTGCTGATGAGAGTAATCTCAGTGAAGGTGATAATTTATAGGAATCATTTATAGGACTCAGCCTCGATATAATTCAGTGCCCTTTCCCACAATATTTTGCATCCTTCATATGCACTCATTCAAATCAATAACTGCGTTCTATTCAGGGGAGCCAAACAAAACAATACTCAGCAGAGGGCAGTGGTATGAAATGCTCACAACCCTTCTCTTATCCTTTTAATTTCTGTAAGGCTGATCGTGATGTGATATCCCCTCTTTCATTCCTGAGTTTAGTAATTTGAGTCTTCCCTTATTTTTCCCCATTGGTCTAACTAGCCAAACATTTGTCAATTTTGTTGAACTTTCCAAAAAAACCAACTTCTGATTTCTGCTCTTTATTATGACCTTCTTTTGGTTTGATTTAGGTTTAGTTTGCTCTTCTCTTTCTAGTTTCTTAAGGTAGAAGAGTAGGTTATTAATTTGAGAAATTTCTTCTCCATTTTCATTTATAAATTTCTCTCTAAGCACTGCTCTTGCTGCATCCCATAAGGTTTGGTATATTTTGTTTTTGTCGCATACCTTCCCCAGCTTGTTCCCTTGCACACTTTATCCTCATTTCCTTGTAAAGCACACTGTAGCAGCATTTCCTACGTTATTTTCTGGGAAATTTATAGACATTAGTATTTATTAGATCCTTTCTTTTCTAGAATTCGAGTTGTTTCATGCCTTCCTTCCTTTCTAGGATGTCTTTGCTTTCTTTTAATTTTCTTTATTTTTTATGATCATTCATTCTTTCTTCCTCTTTGAATGTTATTATTTTGAAACAGCATGGAGAAATAGCAGTGAAGAATAAGCAGGAGATAGGAGGTAGTCACTGAAATGTGGAAAAAGAGATAGAGTTAGGTACTTATTAAAGATTAATGATATCTGAAAGAAAATAATTATTAAAACACAATGAAAAGGAATTACCTATTTTAGTCCTTCCTGACAAAACAAGTGGAAAATTAGCAACCTCCTTACAAACTTTCTTGCATTTTGTAAAAAGAGTGTGAAACTGACTCACCTAGGGAAGGTAAGATTAAGGAATAATTCAGCTTGCTGTGTTGGGAAGTATCTAGGGAACTATTATGAGGAAAATGTGTGTTGTTGTTTTTTTCATATAATATTGCCCTTGCAAATAGGTGGATGAAAATTCTTGGGTCTATTGTTCAAATGAGAAGAGCATGACTGAAAAATAAAACAAAACGCCCAGCCAGTGTGGCCCAGTGGTTGAGCGTTGGCCCTTGAACCAGGAGGTCAAGGTTCGATTCCCAGTCAGGGCACATGCCCAGGTTGCAGGCTCGATCCCCAGTAGGGGGCATGCAGAAGGCAACTGATCAATGATTCTCTCTCATCATTGATGTTTCTAACTCTCTCCTTCTCCCTTCCTCTCTCTGAAATCAACAAAAACATATTTTAAAAAATAAAATAAAAAATTATTTGCCTTGAACGATCATGGGATTGACTCACTTGATTAGGAAACCCATTAAACAACTTCCTAGGATTTTTAGCTCAATAAAGCAATAAAATATTGGCAAGTCCCTAAACTATCAAAGTTATTAGAAGGTTGATCACTATTTAGAATCCTCACGTTACCATTGTAACTAGCTAGTTTATTAATAGTAATAATAGGAAAGGAACAAAGGGAAGGGCAGACATTATAAGCATGGTCATCTGGGCAGCTTCACCAGAAAGCTGCAATTTTACTCTTCCCAGGGAACCACCATTCCATTTCCTGAAAATCACTGGAAGAAGGGGTCCAACAAAGGGGAAGATGGGTGCATGCAAGTAAAGTGAGGGTGATGTAGGGAAGGTGCTTGTCTGTCAGTCTAATCTGGGAACAAATATAATAGGCTAGGGGTGGATCCACTGCAAGCCTGAAAAATCTTGGAAGGGTAAAATTCCCCAAAGAATTCTCTCTTGTTCCTCTTGCTACTTGAACTCCTGTTTCCCACTTGTACTACTGTTTCTCATTTGCTCCATGACCCACATGGGCCATGTGCCTCCAGAGTCATGTGCCCCTAGAAGCTGCATGGCCCATGGCCATATGGCCTCCACATGCAATGGACCACAGCTGGGAACACAAACTAAGCTAGCCAGATGCTGGACTGAACTGTGCAAATAGGGAGCAGAAACTCTATGTAATAGTTTTGATCTTAGCCCTGCTGAAGATAAAATGGGACTTTTTCCATGGCAAGATAGAGGGAGGTGGGACCTTGGAAAGAAATCCCCTTAATATTACCTCATCAATAAAGCTTTCCACAATACCTCATCCTCCCATAGGAGCCTCAGGAAATTCTTATTCTTTTTTTAAAATATATTTTATTGATTTTTTACAGAGAGGAAGGGAGAGGGATAGAGAGTTAGAAACATCGATGAGAGAGAAACATCGGTCAGCTGCCTCCTGCACACCCCCTACTGGGGATGTGCCCGCAGCCAAGGTACATGCCCTTGACTGGAATCGAACCTGGGACCCTTCAGTCCGCAGGCCGACGTTGTATCCACTGAGCCAAACCGGTTAGGGCGGGGAAATTCTTATTCTTGCAGCATCCCAAGAAGCCCACCAGTGACAGATGGGGACATGGAGAGCACCCCACCAATAACTGTCAGAAGAAAAGAAGGTTTCTAAGGACCAGCTGGGGCTGATACTAATTAATTGAGGGGATTGCTATGCATCCAGAGTGAACATATGAGAGCTGGTGTTCTGTGGATTGGGTCTGTCCATTATTCTAGCTCTGGCAGGAGTAATGGTAGACCTCTAAGGTAGACAAGTAGAGCTCACCATAGTGCAAGATGGTTATCTGAAACAGGACTTTAGCTTCCTGTTTTAAGGATTTCTGGAATCCTTATATAAAATATATTATAGTCTTCCAGTTGAGATGGGGGCATACTCTAGGGTTTAAAAAATGTAAGAAGAAAGACACTGATGAATCTGGAGAAAAGGAGTAGTTTCTAGCTTGAGAAATGTAAATAAGATGTTTAGGGTTTGGGGATCATGTAATATCATGGAGGAGAAAGAAAAAAATGGGGTACAACATAGAGACACCTAAGCCCTTAAGGAGAGATGAACCCCATTGCAGGATCAGTCTGTTTACAGTTGGTCAGAGGGCCATGTCTAGGTATCAGAGCATCACTAGGAAAATGCAAGGAAAACCAAGATACGGTTGAGAATCCTAGAGTCAGGATAAACACAGGAGTGAACACCCACACTTTTACTTCATTTATGAACTTTCACAGACTCATTTCTTCATATTCAGAAGAGGAGATTAATTTCTTTTAAATCAGGATTTCTCTGTCTCAGCTCTATTGATATTTGAAGCTGGCTAACTCTTCATGAATGCTGTCCTGCCTATTGTAGGATGTTTAGCAGCATTCCTGGCCTTGACCCACTAGATGTCAGTCACACCACTACCCTCCAGTTGTGATGACAAATGCCTACAGGCATTGCCAAATGTCCCCAGTCCTGGGAAAAAAGAGGTGGCAAAATTGGCCCAGGTTGATAACCTCTCTTTAAAAAGACACACTATTTCAAATAATAATTGTTTCAATGAAATTAGGACTATTTGATAACATCAAATTTGGCTTGGGAAAGGAAAAGAAAAACCTGTGTAGAATTCATCACACTCTAAAGTTTCAGGTAAACTTTGAAATCATTCAGATTAATTTATATCTGACTAAGAGAAAAAAAAAGATTCAAAAGCAATATAATGTGTGAATTTTAAAATCTGTTAAAATTGTGTTTCTTGCCTGGCCAGTGTGGCTTAGTGGTTGAGTGTTGACCCATGAACCAAGAGGTCACCGTTTCAATTTCCGGTCAGGGCACAGGCCCAGGTTACGGGCTCAATCCTAGTAGGGGGCATGCAGGAGGCAGCTGATGGATGTTTCTCTCTCATTGATGTTTCTATCTCTCTTTCCTCTCCCTTCTCCTCTCTCTAAAAAAATCAATAAAAACACATTAAAATAAAAGTGTGTTTATTTTAAACTAGGTAACATTGCTTAACTAACAAAAGTAACAGAATGAGAGTTTCCATTTTTCTAATATATTACTAGCTTTAGCTAGTTGTTAAGACTAAAACCTCATGCACACATGAATATTCTTTTCACCATTCCAAAGGCATTGAAATCTGATCAGTTAAATCTAATTAAACAGTGTTACTATTTAACATAAAAGTGTCTTGTAAAGTCAACAAGCAGAGAAAATTAGTACATATTCATAAACCCTACAAAATAAATTTTGGACACAGTTTTTTTTTAATTGATTTTCTACAGAGAGGAAGGGAGAGGGATAGAAAGTTAGAAACATCGATGAGAGAGAAGCATCGATCAGCCGCCTCCTGCACACCCCCCACTGGGGATGTGCCCACAACCAAGGTACATGCCCTTGACCGGAATCGAACCTGGGACCCTTCAGTCCACAGGCCGACGCTCTATCCACTGAGCCAAACCGGTTCTGGCTGGACACAGTTTTTAATTTCACACCCTATCTTCTATATCAATTATAAATCTATACTTAGAAATATGCTTATTTAGTAATAAAAATACTACCTATACTAAGAAAATATGCATAAAAGCTTACATTGAAAAAGTAAGTCCAATGTGTCCCATCATTGCTAACAAAAGAGGTTGTGCTTCCATGGAGACAGTGTGATATAACCTGTGACCATATGAAACTGTGCCTTTAACTCCAGATGAGACTATCAGTCTGGCTCTCACCTGATTTATCAGTAGAATCTTCAAATTCCACAAGGAAAGAGTATCCATTATTCCAGAGGTGTAGGCAGGTGGCAGGGTCATAAGAGATGGTGAGCGGTTTTAAGTCAGGATCGTAGACACTATCCCTCCACCGGATGTTGATGGGCGACTGGCGCTCGCCCCCGGGGACCAGGTCCATTCTTTCCCAGAGTGGGTGCACTAGGAGAAAGCACATCGGGACTGCCATCAGGATGTCCCTTATCTGGGATCACACATCAGGCGGTTCTATTTGTGGAGAGGCTAACGGAAACGAGAAGTCTCGGGACTTAGCCACTTAGGGACTTCATGGACTGACTAAAGCAGAGGACATGGACATGGGCAGGTCAGAGAGCCCTTTGCAGAGGAGCAGCCTCTGATGTCTTGTCAAACTGCAGCCTCTCAGTCCACCTTCTAATTTCACTTAAACCAAATGCATCATAGTCTTATGATAACAGGAAAAATGCATAGAGATTAGAATTGATAATTTCCTGGGCTCCACCTGCTAAACTAAGTTTTTTTTTTCAGGGATATGCCCAGTTTACTTGTATTTTAAAATTTTTATTGAATTTATTGGGGTGACATTGATTAGTAAAATTATATAGGTTTCAGGTGTACACTAGAGGCCCAGTGCGCGAAATCGCACAAGACCCCAGACCCACCGCGCGCCGCGAGACCCATCAATGCACTTCCTGGTGACCGGTTGTTTGGTCGTTATGGCATTATGGTGTTACGGCCACTGGCCTTTTATAATATAGATTATTTGTATATTGTATTATGTGTTCACTACCCAAAGTCAAGTCTCCTTTAGTCACTATCACCATTTTTATCCTCCCTTTACCCTCTTCTACCCCCCTCACCCTTTTCCCTCTGGTAATCACCATATTGTTGTCTATGTCTATGAGTTTTTTGGTGTGTTTTTTTTTCTTACAAAATAGAAACAGGCTCATAGATGCAGAGAACAGACTGCTAAACTAGTTTTAAACACAGGAACATATTAATGAAATTTTCAATAATGCACATATTTTCAACAAAGTAAATGGGGAAAGAGGCGAAGTAATTTTTGGAAAGCAAATGTTCAATCAACCATTAAGGTTTTAATTGGTTGGCTAGTAGAAATAAAGGCTTGCATTGCATGCATCCTGTAATTTTGCTTGCTGTTTTGAAGATTTCTGGATTCCTTACACACAATGTAATATTGTAGGCTGCCAGTTGACATTAGAGCACACTCTAGGGTTTTGGAGAAATTAAGAAAGACACTGATGATTTTGAGAAGAAAAGGGGTAATTTATTGTTAGTTTGAGACCTATAAGATGTTCAGGGTTTAGGGGCCCTGTTGATGGAGAGCAGAGTGAGTCACCCCAATATCTCTTTGGCACAAGAATTATTTTAGGCTGAATTTTTAAAAATATATTTTATTGATTTTTTACAGAGAGGAAGGGAGAGGGATAGAGAGTTAGAAACATCGATCAGCTGCCTCCTGCACACCTCCTACTGGGGATGTGCCCACAACCAAGGTACATGCCCTTGACCGGAATCGAACCTGGGACCCTTGAGTCCGCAGGCCGACGCTCTATCCACTGAGCAAAACCGGTTAGGGCTAGGCTGAATTTTTTTAAGAAACAATTGACACATGAGAAGGTCTGAAAATGCAGTAGACGTTATCCTCTTGTAAGAGACATTTATATTTATAAGGGAATCTCCATTTGTAAGGGTGTATCCCTCTCTGTACCAGGAAGAAGACTAAATCCGTAGACTTTCATCAATGGAGAAGGTACTGACTTAAATCTATATAACAACCTTACTCTTGTTTACTGTGCTTTTCCTGATAACCTCCCACACTAGAGCCCTGCCCCAACATCTTTTGTCTTTAGCTGAAGACTGTATTTAAGGTGGTGGCTTGGGCCTTTTGGGGGAGTTATTCAGTTTTCTTGAGTCTCTCCCATGTATACAGCAGGTATCATGTTATTAAACTTTTTTTGTTTTTTTTTCTCCTGTTAATCTGTCTTTTATTATTGGAGGGGGTTGGGTCTCAGTCCAGGACCTAGACATATAGAACAAAAATTATTTTTCTTCCCCCTACACTGTCATATCATTCAGAAGAAAGGAAAGTGGGGGAAATAGAGATACTTAAGGCCTTAAGGACAGACTCAAATACTTCTTGAATCACAGCAGAGAAGTATGTCAGACCAAAGAGAACCAGAGAGAGATAAATCCCATTGGAGGAATTATATGGTCCTATTTAAGTGTGTATGCTGACTTCACCTCTTATGTATGCAATATTTGAAGATTACGAGGCCATTCTGTAAAACCTGGGTAGAATATTACCATTGTGAAGGTTCTTGGAGTTCTGTTTATAATATTAAGTGTACAGACACATTTTGTCCCACATGGGCACTGATAACATCACTGATGCTGATTTTTCTACCAAAAATTCAAGAACCAGGTCTTGTAATTGCACAGGAACTTCATTTCTTTAATATGACTTTCCCCCTTAATTCAAGCTAGCTTTGTCCAGTCAATAGCATCACGACATACTGCATGTCCACTCCCTTAATCACAAAGTCCTTAGGACATCAGGTTCTGGTTAGCATCATAAGGTCTTAGGAACAAAACCTCAGGTCTGTTGATCAAGGGAACAGTTTCAAACTGAAGATGGCATCTTGGCCTCGGTTGTGTGTCAGTCTCAGGCCCATGAAAGCATAACATCTTTACCCTCACAAAACTGGACAGAATGACACCACAGCTGACATCAATAATCACTACTTCCTATCCTGGCCCCAAATAATCAGTAGATCCCATGACCTCAACTCCCTTAGTCACAATGATTAATAATTGTTCCCGTATATAATCTGCCCTCATACAGGCCATTGGGGAGCCTGGTCTTTGAGCATTAGCTCACCTGTGTCTCCAGGCTTGGTGCCACTTTCTTAAATAAACCTTTACTTCCTTTGCTGCATACTCCTGCTCGTGTTTTATTGGGCTTTGATGCATATAGGCAAATGAACCTCTTTAGTTTGGAACAGTCTTTGTGGCAAGTCCCTGAAATCTCCACAGACTTCCTGATAACACAGACAGACCTTTTGAGACATCCATGCATGATGGATTGAACCCACATGTATAATTTGGGGTGTTACAGTTCTCTGCCCTTTAGAAGCACCATACGTGGGTAAAACCAAGACCAACAGGAAATCATTACTAATGACCCTCTACACCTCACCTCACTGCTATGAATGAGTCTAAGGATTTGACAAGGCAGCTGCTATACAGTCACATATCCTTGTGCATGGCAGGGTCCCTGACACTCTTCTTTTCATTAAAAAAACAAACAAAAACAAAAAAACAGAAATTTGCCTCTGATTCATTCTTACATAGGAAACATTCTTCTTTCTGAGGTAGCTGCCCAAAGCTGGAAGTGCAAGATCTTAACCTTGTCTTTTTGGGCAAAAGTACCCCAGCAGTACAAACATAAAGCTCTCCTGGCAGTTTCTAGGCCAGTAGTTCTCAACAGAGGGATTCTGCCCCCCAGGAGATATTTGGCAATGTCTAGAGGCATTTTTCATTGTTATAACTGGAGGAGGGTGCTACTGACATCTAGTGGGTGAGGCCAAGGATGCAGCTAAACAATGCATAGATTATCTGACCCTGGATTTCACAAAGCCAAAGTAGAGAAATCTTGGTCTAGAGCTAAAAGCAAAGACAAACTCAAAGTATTCTCTTTCTTTCTTTCTTTCTTTCTTTCTTTCTTTCTTTCTTTCTTTCTTTCTTTCTTTCTTTCTTTCTTTCTTTCTTTTCATATAATGCAGTACTCTCGCCTGTAGAGAGGTCTGAAATCAATGTTTTGGGTTTCTCCATTAATATAAAATAACTTGTGAAGAACAAGAACTTTCTGTTTCAGAAATCTAAAATGGAAAATGTATATGAGTTGGTATAATATACTCACATTATAATTGGATTAGAATGCAAATTCCTTGCAGGCAGGAACCATATCTTCCTCTTTTTTTATTGTCTTGTAGTGCCTTATCTGATATATGCCTTTTAATTTTAGTATTGAACTGCTATTGTTGGAATAAACAACTGTATTTGATTGTATGATGTTTTTAAACTTCTAGAAACACCTCTGAGATATTCAGACTTGTGGCTGGGAACTTGAGAATTCACACTTATTGTGTATCAGTTTTATATGATTTAAAATCTACTTATGACAAAAATTAAAGTTGTTTTTAAGAGTGAAATTGTTTTGATCTAAGAATGAAGTTGTTTTTATAGGTTGTTTGGATATGAGTGATATAATCTGAGTCAGGATATCTCATTTATTCTCATTGATAACTACTCAGTAGCTCAGCTGCTGAGGGGCACTACAGGGGCTTATCCATAGCAGTATATGAAGAGACAACTACAGCAAGGGGACATCTATAATAATAAAAGCATAATATGCTAATTAGACCGGACAGCCAAACGTCCTTCCAGATGACCTTCCAGACGAAGCTGGGGCTGCGAGGGTTGAGTCCCTTGCATGAATTTTGTGCATCGGGCCTCTAGTTTAGACTATAAATACCCAGAGTTTGTGAGGACTACTGAGAGTGTTTGGTCCGGGCAAGGTGGTTTCTTGGGCTATTTCAGGGAGTTAATTCAGTTTTCCTGGGTCTCTCCTATGTATATAGGAGGTATCCATGCTATTTTTTTAGAAAATATGTTTTTTAATATTTTATCTTCTCTTTGCATTTATAACATAATTCACTTCAATCACAGAATACTTTTTTTTCCCAATGCCACATACTGTGTCACAAATGCAGCTGGTGCTGCCGCTTATCAAAATGTATAAGACAATTAATGTTTTTTTATAAATTCCCTTTTTTTGGCCTGGCATCCGTGTTATTAAAATTCTGTTTGTTTTCCTTTGATTAGTCTCTCCTTTATTGGAGGGGGCAATAATTCAGAAGGGTAGAATGAAAATAATTTGTCCTCCCCTACACATACAATGTGCCTCCCCTGCTGCTCTGCAAATCAGAACTGAGCTGGCTTTCAATCAGTTGTGGAATGAAGGAATATAATAAAGAACATAACTGGGGAGGTCTCATTTTCTTTTTATCTTTCTTTCATACTAGAGGCCCGGTGCATGAAATTCATGCACAGGTAGGATCCCTAGGCCTGGCTGGCGATCAGGGACGATCAGGTCCTTCCAGCTGCCAGCCAGGGCCTTCCTTCATTCTGTGCCACCCCTGGTGGTTAGCGCACATCACAGCGAGTGATCAGTCTCCCAGTTGAACTCCCGCAGGGACAATTTTCATATTAGGCTTTTATCTATATAATAAAAAAGCCTAAGTGACCATTATGGCGGGACAACCAGAATAACTGGTCGCTATGATGTGCACTGACCACCAGGGGCAGACGCTCAATGCAGGAGCTGCCCCCTGGTGGTCAGTGCATGCCCACAGGGGGAGCGCCGCTCAGCCAGAAGCCGGGCTCACAGCTGGCAAGCACAGCGGTAGTGGCAGGAGCTCTCCCGCCTCCACAACAGAACTAAGGAGCAGCGAGGCGAACAGTAAGGAGCAGCAAGCAGGCAGGCGGTAAGGAGCGAGGGGTTCCGAACTGCCAGGGGGTGCAGGCCGGGCTGAGGGACCCCCCCGCCCAGTGCACGAATGTAGTGCACAGGGCCTCTAGTATATATATAGATTACCCTACTCACCACATTATTTTTTCTTTAAAAATATTTTAGGTTTATCTCTTTCTTGTCTCACCCATGACCACCAGCCTAGTTCTGGTCTCTATAGCCCAGACTTCATACCATGCTTCTTGGTTGCTTTGCCTCCTCTCTCACCTCTACTCCATCTTCCCAAACTCCAGTCTTGACATTTTCTCCAACCACTCTGACCTTTCCTTCTGCTGAACTCACACTGCATTCACCCTCACACCATTTAGCACTTAACCATGTTTCATGCAATGTGCCTTTACTTTATCTGCTCAAGGGGCCTGTGTCAACTCTAAGCCCTAGGGCCTGAATCCTGTACTTTTGCTACAGGCCCAGGGCTGAACTTGGTACCAGGCACAAAGGAGGCACTTACTGCTTACCTTACTGATAGAGAAAACCAAACAAGTTGATACCAAGGCTCTCTAACCTTACCTCTCACCCATAGTCTCTCCAACCAGGCAAGCAAGTGTACCCAGAACACCTCCTGAATTCACATGATCACATCTGCCTGTTTTTTCCCATCTGTGAAAATCCTACTGACCCTCAAGGTCAGTTCAAACCCCTTCCCTGACAGCTGCACATTACATTAAGCATCCTCTCATCTACTGTTACTCCTAGGCAACTGCTCTCTGTACCTGCACTGTCTAACATGGTACCCACACACCCAGTGTGACTAGTTGAAATGGAAATGTGCTATAAATGTAAAACACTGAGGGACCTTGAAGACTTAGTATAAAACAAAGAAAGTAAAACATTTCATTTATAATCCTTATATTCATCTTACTTTAAAGTGATAATATTTTGGATCTATTAAGTTAAATAAAATATATTAGTAAAATTTATTTCACCTATATATTATATTTCACCTATATTTTCTATATTAGTAGAATTACACAAATGAACAAAATTTACTTCCCCCAGTTTTATTGAGATGCAATTGACATACTATTTATTCATTTTTAGATGTGACTATTAGAAAATATGGAATTGCCTACATAACTCATTTTTGTGGTTCACTTTATTTAACTACTAGGTAGTGTTAGGGATTTATACTTTTTTGTTAAAAAAGTAAAACTTTATTACCTAGATAAATATTTTTTTTCCACTTTAAGCCTCAAAGTGCCAGTATTGAGAATAAGCCAGTCTGGGTAGGATGTGGGCTTGGTGGTAGGAAGCCACACCCAGCAACCAGAAATGTATTATAACACTGGGCAGTTCATTTTAATGAGAACACGGTCAATGTGAGAGGAAATAAAATACACTCTCAATAAAAATATATTTATGGAGCAGTTTTAAGTCCTTGGCTTTAGCTAGATTATCATTCCTATTTTACAAGCATTCCTCTTACCTATGCTTTTATTATGTGCAAATGGGATCAAAAGAGACTAAACCCAAAGAGAAAAAATAGAGAAACCTTGACCTAGAAGCAAGCCAACATTTGGAAACTCTGAGTCAACCCCTTTAAACTAATGGAAAATATGAAAAATACCTCTCCAATGATATATTTATCCATTTAATCTCTCTACAAACTCAAACTCATCTCTCCACAAATACAAAGTTTATCCTCTCCTATCATTTCTTAACCAGAGGCAATTTTGTCCCTCAGAGCTCATTTGGTAATGTGTAGACATTTTTGGTTGTTGCAACTGGGCAGGGATATTGCAGTCATCTAGTGGGTAGAGGCCAAGGATGCCATCCGACATCTTACAGTGCACAGGACAGCCCCTGACAACACAGAATGACCCACCCCCATGTCAGTGGTGCTGCAGTGGAGAATCCCTGCCCCATAGAGAGGTAGATGGTAACTGGTCTTTTGGCAGGGGGATTAGATGTGAGAGGTTTCAACAGAGACCATCTGCTGCCTCACTTGATCTGCTATGTTTACAGAAGAGCATACACTCAACAAGCTGGTCTGCTAGAAGCAACCACAATGTGTAACTCAGGAAAGAATATTCCAGGGTGTGATGCTACTGTTTTGAACTGCTGGCAATCATTAACATGCATCTTCTAGAATGTTCAGATCCACAGAAATCATTCACAGTCTGTGGACCAACCTTAATAAAAAAAAACAACAACAATAGCTTCCCTAGTCAGTTTGGCTCAGTGGATAGAGTGTCGGCCTGCAGACTAAAGGGTCCTGGGTTCGATTGCAATCAAGGGCACATGTCCAGGTTACGGGCTCAATCACCAGTAGGGGCATGCAGGAGGCAACCGATCAATGATTCTCTCTCATCATTGATGTTTCTCTCTCTCCTTCTTCCTTCCTCCCTGAAATCAATAAAAATATATATTTTTTAAAAAGACAATTGCTAACAAGAAACAATAAAGAACAGGTTTCAAAGTATTTGAAACTGGGATCTCACCCTTGTCCCATTTCTGTAGGACATAATTTTAACATGTTCAAACTGGTCAAGAAAAGGACTTTCCAAACCTTACTGCGGTAATCATTTTGCGATATACATGTGTATCAAATCACCATGTGGTACACCTTAGACTTATACATGTTATGTGTCAATTATATCTCAGTAAAACTGGGGCAAAAAGAACTTTCCACAATCCTTTTAGAGGACAGATAGAGAAACAAGTAATTAATTCTCAAAGTTCTTAAGGCATATACACCCACTCTGGAATGCCACTGACATCCTATCCACAAATCTTTAACATGCATGACTGTTATGAAACAAGCATCCTGCTCTCCTTAAGGCAGCAGGGTACTCACAGGCTCGGTTCCGGGTTTTGTAACTGCAGGTGTAGAGGCTGCAGGGCCTCACTGGCATGGATCTCAGAATCTGGCATCTTCTCCACAGCGATTTGCATAAAGAGGCTTGAAGAATGACCCGCAGGCTACTCATCACCACAATCTTTGGCTTGAAGTCTTGGGCAGTTTGCAGGGAACTTGCAGGAACCTAATAACCCAGAGGCAGGAGGAGAGAGGAGGAAAGGCTGTAAATAGTCAAGATTGAGGACCATGTGGAATCCCCTAAGTAAGATGGCAACATCCAGACTATCACTACACACCATAGGGTGAGAGAGGCCCAAACTTAGAGTCAACAGTTTATACACTCTTGTTCCTCAAAGGCATTGGTCATCTCATTGGCAGAGTCTGGATGACTAAGTCAGGCACCCTGCCTTTCCTTAGAGATTGGCATTATATTAGAGATCCAGAGAAACTATCCTCTTTAACCAAAAGAATAGACTGTTTACAGTACAGTTCTTAAAATTGAAAAAGATACTTCCTGAAACCCAAATTGTCTAGCATGATATCTATATATATAAAAGCCTAATGTGCAAATTGTTTGACCGGGAGTTTGACCGCTCACTATGACGTGTGCTGACCACCAGGTGGGGTGGGCGTTGGAAGGCAGTGGAG
>NW_005871097.1:4231159-4236343 GCF_000147115.1 Myotis lucifugus
AGGTGTGAGAGGGGGCCTGATGGCCCACCGATCGCCCCGCAGACGGTGACCAACGGCGGGGGGCGGGGCCACCACCCGGCTCCCAGGCACTGAGGGAGCCGAGCTGGGGGGGAGGGGGGACCTTGCCCCCCCCTGGCCCTGATTGATCACCCCGCAGGTGGGATGTTGAAGCAGGTGAGGGGGTGGTGCCAGGCCGTGGTGGGGTACCAGGCGGGGCTGTGGGGCTGCGAGGCTGGGGGTGCAAGCTGGGGCTTTGAGCCTGGGGGTACAAGCTGGGGCCCAATCCCCACAGGTCACCCCGAGGGACCCCACCCATGCATGCAATCATGCACCGGCCTTCTACTTTATATATAAGAAGTAACCAAAGATGAAGGCTCCCTCCAGGCAGCTTAAATTAAAAAGAAAAATTAGTCTGAATCTGGATTGCTTAAAACAACAATCCAGATATGTCCTGCCAAAATAGTCAGGGGTGGTTTTGAAATTCAAGCTTAAATGTGACCAGTGACTGCCAATTTTAAGTGTAGCAATATTTCCCTTGGTTAATGGGAAAATGCAGAAGATTAATCCTGAACTAATCTACAAGTAGGTTCAATTTGAATATTCATTTATGACTGCACTGATGACCTCCCTACCTCTCACATATTCATAGTTGAGAGTCTCAGAAGACTATGCTTTCCAAGGCATTCGCTACAGTGTTCTGAAATTATGGTAATGTTAACTTTGAATGCTTCTTCCCCACTCCCCACCCAATACTGCTTCATCCACTTTTCCTGAAACTTCTATCCCTGTATCAAGTAAGCAAACAAGTTCAAAAATGAAAAAAAAATGTTCCTTGATTATATATTCACTCCACTATAGAATTTAAAGTGTTTGCAGTGGTTCTCGACCTTCTGGCCCTTTAAATACAGTTCCTCATGTTGTGACCCAACCATAAAATTATTTTCGTTGCTACTTCATAACTGTAATGTTGCTACTGTTAGGAATCGTAATGTAAACATCTGATATGCAGGATGGTCTTAGGCGACCCCTGTGAAAGGGTCGTTCGACCGCCAAAGGGGTCGCGACCCACAGGTTGAGAACCACTGGTTAGAGTGATTACTTGAGATGCATTCAGACAACTGTTCAGACACCATTTGAGCAACAATGAGTACGGTTTGGCTGCACAGCTGAGTGCTCTAGCCCTGCTGACCTCTCAACCTCATGTCCAATTCACACTCCTGTCTGCACACCAGCCGCATGGAATTTGGTTTTTCCAACTCCTGATGCTCCCTCTAGTCTCAGGGTTTATGTAGATGCTCCTCCTTCAATAGACCACTCTCACTCCCCCTGTGGCTGGTTAACTCCTATCCACCCTTTGATGACCACATCCACCGTCACCTCCTAAAAGCCTCCCTTGACTGTGGCCTCTCTTGGTGAGCACAGGGCCCTTTTGTTCTTGGTCAGAGTTGAATTAAATACCTCACCAGGAATGTAATTTATGACCCTGTCTCCACAGTATCTAAGCCCCATGGTGGTAGGGACTATCTCTATCTCGGTCACAGGTGCATCTCTTAGGGATACAGTGTCTGGCACATGATGGCTACCTGATGATCTGAAGAGGGAAAGACCTTGATCCTAATTTCAAGAACTGAGAACAGTGAAGTGACTGCTAGTATGTTCTCAGTATGAAGGGATTTTTCCTTTTCCTACACGTCACCATCACCCACTTGTAGGTTTATTATACACTTTGAAATGTATAAATGTACTTATATACATTTATGAAAACACTTTTAAATGTTTGTCTTTTAAGAGGAGGGTCTCATATCCCTTCCTATAAGATATGAAGGACCCCCAAAGTTCTGTCTGATCTGCAAGAGGAACCTATTGAACCCAACCTGGTGTCACAGAGATGGGAATTCTGCCAGTAATCATTTTCATGGAAACATTTATTATCATTTCCTTTGCCCCAGGCATCATGACACCACCAGATCTGAGCTAGAGGAGAGAAGGATAAACCCATGGGAACCGTGAGGGGTGTCCAGTGAAGGCTCAGGGCAGTTACTTCCTATTACTACCCTGATAGGAACAACTGCGGGCTCAAGGCAGAATTCTTTTTAATTAGCTATTCGTGCATGTGCCTGGACAAATATTGTATGTGCTGTGTGCTGTTGTCCGCAACACTTTGCCAATGATCACACTGATCTCAGGGAGCAGAAATGTATGACTCCACATGAAAGGGGACTGGCAGGAAGTTCTTCAAACCCACAGAGGCTCCTCACCTGCAGGTCTGACTTCCTACCTGGGGTCTTTAGGACAGTGACACCTAAAGTATGTCTTCACTGACAAAAGGAGTTGGAAATTCTCAAACCAAATTAGAATCACTTTTGTTCATAGCAGTTTTATGTGTGTTTATATATATACATTTTTGGAGGCAGCAGATATGTCAAAATGTACCTTATTTCTGTTTTTCTTTCTATCCCTGATTTGAAGCAATAATGAGTGACTATCTCATCCAAAGCATTGTGCTGGGTAAAGATGAAAAAGTCATGTTTTTTCACCATTCCCACGAGCTTGCAATCTACAAGGAAAAGCTATTTAAACAAACAACTTTTGTGGGGTTTTTTAGTTACCTTTTTATTGTAGTAAAATATACATAATATTTATCATTTTCACGTTTTTAGTGGCATTAAATAAATTTACAATGTTGTGTACCCATCACCAGTATCTATACCCAAAACTTTTTCATCACCCCCTGTATAAATTCTACCCATTAAAAGATAACTCCTCATTCCTCATGATGCCCCAAACCCCAGTAACCTCTTTTCTACTTTTTGTCTCTATGTATTTGCCTATTCTACATACTTCATATAAGTGGAATTATATAATATTTTTCCTCTGAGTATGGTTTATTTCAGTTAACACAATTAAATACTTCTTAATCAAGCCAGATGTAAAGACAGCCCTGACTTAATTCAATGAGAACAGAGGGCAGAGGCTCTAAGTTTCAGGAGGGGATGACATTTGAAACATGTGTCACAGGAGAGAGACTATTTTAATAGGAGGCACAAAGACAGAGAGATGGACAGGGGTAATGTCAGCAATGAGGAGGATATTGTGGGAGAGGCAGGGGTGCTTAGGAACCAAGGCCAAAGAGAACAATTGAAGTTGAAACAGGTAGAATCTTGGGCTTATTTCATAATCAATCCCAGTGTTGTGGGGAGGTGGGAAAACATGTGGAAAAGGACTTCTTTCTTGCTTATAATCTAGATTTTTTTAAAAAGACAGTAAATTCCAGGAACACAATGCCAAGGACAAAGTATACTCAACAGAAGGGACTTGCTGGTCTGCCCTTCAAAGAGAATGTTGTGATAAGACAAGGTCAGCAGCATGCCTGGCCACCAAGGGAGGTGTAAAGATGAGTGGGCGTGCTCTTGGCCCTGCACAAGGGGCCATGTGAGGGTCTGAGACCTGTTACCGAGGCGCCCAGAGAAGTCTGGATAACTGATCCTTGGTCTAGCTCCAGAGCCATCAGGAAAGCCCTAGGACAAGTCTGAGTTGGCGCAACAGGCTGGAGCAGTCCTGCCTTTAGGGACTGCTCTGCATTCTGTAATCATGCCATCTGTGCACAATGCCAAGGCTGGCACCTGATGACACTTCACCCAGAGGAAGTGTCTCTTGCCCACTTCCAGACTGGCTCTCGAGGACTAGGAGGACACAAGAGCTCCAGAGGCCTGATGTCAACCTCACCTTCTAGTTCAGTGGTTCTCAACCTTCTGGCCCTTTAAATACAGTTCCTCATGTTGTGACCCAACCATAAAATTATTTTCGTTGCTACTTCATAACTGTAATGTTGCTACTGTTATGAATCATAATGTAAATATCTGATATGCAGGATGGTCTTAGGCGACCCCTGTGAAAGGGTCATTCGACCGCCAAAGGGGTCGCAACCCACAGGTTGAGAACCGCTGTTCTAGTTCCTCTTCCACAAAGCCCACCCAATAGTGGGCTGCATGTAATGGTCTGGAAGTCTGAACTTCTGTTTGTCTCCTAGGAATACTGTCCATCTCACTGCAGGGGACACTGACTCTGAAGATGACCCTGTGTTTTTTTATAAAACCAAAATGCTGTTTTTGGTAATGAAGCCAAATGTATCTGAACTTCCCATAATCTCAAGTCTGCTATGAATATTTGTTAAGGTATTGGTCAAGCAGATGCCCAGAAGATGCAGTGGAAAGTAGGGAAGGATTGGGATTTGAGATTAATTCAGAGAATATAAATTTCCAATAGACTGGAAGACTTTCAAATATTATTCCATGTGTACAGGAGGAAGCACTGATGGTTTCTAATGACTGTCAGCACTGTGCAGGATGGATGGAAGTGGGCAAAGAGTGGATCCAGGAAAGTCAGTGATGAGATGATTCCTTCAACCATCCTTCCTTCAGTTCCAGCACTCTTTTTTCCCCCATCACTCGTTTATTCCTTCATTCATCAAGATGTCAATCAAACATATTAAATGCCAGACACTGTTCTAGGATCAACAGGGTAATAAAACAAAGTCTCTACCCTTGTGGAACTTACATTCTAGTAGGGGGAGACAGACAATAAACAGCAATGATATAATGGATTCAGTGAAAAGTACAGCAGGGTTAGGTGAATTTGGAGTGCCACTGAGAAGGGGGTGTGAGATTTTTAAATAAATTGCTCAGGGGAGGCCTTATTGAGAAAGTGAAGATGAGCAAAGGATTGAAGGAGGTGAAGGAATTTATTATATGGGTATCAGGGTGAAGGGTATTCTAGGCAAAGGAAATTGCTTGTGCAAAGACCCTGAGGTGGGAGTGTGTCTGGCACATACAAGGGATGGTGAAGAGGCCAATATGACAGGAGTGAACTAGCATAGGATAGGAGATGAGATTGAGAGGTAATAGATGCCAGATCAAGTGGATGTCTAGGCCACTGTAAAGGTTCTTTCTCCAACTCAGGTTTCTTAACCTTGGCGTTGTTGACATTTTTGACCAGATAACTCTTTTTTTTGGGGGGGGGGGGCGTCCTGTGCATAGTAGGACATTTAGCAGTCTGTCAGTTCTCTACCTACTAGATGCCAGTGGCACCCCTCCCCTCCAACTATGACAATCAAAACTGTCTCCAGACATTGCAGATGTTCCTTGGAGAAGGGGGATCAGCTCTGAATGGGAACTACTGCTCTAA
>NW_005871097.1:4236443-4292640 GCF_000147115.1 Myotis lucifugus
CATTCAAGGTACTCTATTGGAATCAAGTGGGATGTGAGGTAGGAAAGAATCAGGGAAATCATTCAGATAATCCAGGGGTTGGATCTAAGAATGTTGCAGTGGAGGTGGTGAGAGGCAGTTGGGTCTTAGCTACAACTTGGAAATACAGCCTGTAAAATGTGCAAGAGAGGAGTCAAGGATGACTGGATGATTCTTGGCCTAAGCAACTAGAAGAATGGAGTTGCCATGAACTGAGATGAGGACAATATTGTGTCAAACAGGTTTTGGGTGGGAATTCAGTAGCTCAGAGTTGGAAATGTGAAGTTTAAAATGAAATTCCAGTGATCCAAGTAGAGAATATAAAATATTGAACTTGATAGTGGTAGTAGAGATGAACAAGGCACTTTGCATTAAGAGATCACCATTTTGGTTAAAAATAAAACAATAGGATTTGCACTCGACTGGAGTAGAGAAAAGGGAAGAAGCTGAAGAAGGCTTCATGGTTTTACAGCTAGATGATGCTGGTGGTAGAATGAGGATCCCTGACAGAGAAACAGAACTTGGCACAAAGTGTAGGTGAGAAGGGAATGATGATCATCTTCATCTAATTATACATTGGATTTGAGGTCCAAGGTACAGATGAGAGGAAAGGTCTAGGAGAGTTGGCAAAGCAGCTCTGGTCCTCAGGAGAGGCTACACGGCTAGAGAGAAGGTACACCCTCTCCCCCAAGGAGTAACAGGTGTACAGAGGGAGACTGAAAAAATGGAGTGATTAAGGAGGCCAAGGGATGGAGAGGAACAGTTAAAGGCAATCATGGAAGCAACAGAGCATGGAAAGTCAGAGGCAAAGAGGGTTCCATGAAAACCCAAATAAACAGAAACTCAGTTTAGCTAATGCTGGGTTACAATACCTGTAACAATAGTTGAGATTATTCATACTCAAGCCTAACACAAATCCCGTCTATTACATTAAAAGTTATAGAGGTGGTTATTTAAACTTACCCAGGATCTCATAAAACCCAAGCTTGTGAAACCACAAATAATGTATAATTATCAAACATACTACATAAGAATGAACTACTACCATACATTACTGGCTTTCACAGAAAATTTGTCCTTACTTAAGTTTGTCCTTAAAGATGGGACAGTTAACATAAAAATAAAAGGTCAAAGTGAGAGGCAACAAGTGTTTAAGATTCAATAGAAGAGCTATTCAGGAAGCACTGATTCAGGCAGAAACCCAAATAATGTTTTGATTAGGAGGTGAAGGCACAGGGATTTTTATGAGAAAGGAAAGGGGAATAAATGCAGGAATAGAAGGAATTTCTCTGAGTGTTAATAAGCAAAGGAAGAAATTTCTATAAATGCAGATAGGCTAACACAGTGGTCGGCAAACTGCGGCTCGCGAGCCACATGCAGCTCTTTGGCCCCTTGAGTGTGGCTCTTCCACAAAATACTGACTTCTGTGTATGTGCCACGAAGTTTCACGTGGTATTTTGTGGAAGAGCCACACTCAAGGGGTCAAAGAGCCGCATGTGGCTCGCGAGCCAGTTTGCCAACCACTGGAACATATGATATTAATTTTAAAGAATGTCTTTCATTTTCAGTCATGTAGTCATATCTACTTTCCTATTAGCTTTGCAAACAGTTGTTTGGGATACAATGCCATAGGTTTATTTGCTCAGTTTTAACAATCCAAAGGTTTGAGAAGTAAGATATGCAAGGCTCCTTTGGGATGACAGTTCCGACTCCATTTTGAAGTGACTCCGTCCCCATTAATTTTTACAAGCCCAAGAGGGCTAAGTTTTCTGTACTATGCAATCACTAATTATTTATGCATGTCTTGAATTTTACTAACAGGTCCCTTATCTGCTTTTTTGCAGACTTAGAAATGTGTGAAAAAGTAAAGATACTGAAAGCCCTGAAAGAATCATTCATAAATCATGTATTTATTAAATGACAAGTAGATTGAACTCTGCCTGATTAAGACATTTACATGTATGCAAAACAGACAGCAATAAAGTCCTACTAAAGGTAATGATAACTTTGAAAAAATTCCTTGATTCTTATCATATTGACCCTTAATTTTCTCACCTCTTGATTTAGAAAGGAAGCCAGCTTGCAATTCTCTGAATTTAAATGAGAGGTTATGTTTCCATGTCTTGACTGAGAAAGCTCAGCTTCCTCCTCTCACCCACTTCTTTTCTGAGAGTATGCTTCTAATCTGGGGTTGCCAAAAGTTTCAAAATACATTTCCAGTGACTGCTTAATGTGCTGCAACAAACTATGCAAGTGTGGCCTGTCCTCCTACCATCACATTTCCAAAATATTCATTTTCACTCATTCACTCACAGTTCAGTCAGTCTTTACTGCCTTCCAACTGTGAGCCCTCACAGCCTCTCCCCTGGCTCCAGAGAGTGTGTACAGGCACAGAGAATCGTGTCCTTGCTGCTCTTGGTCTTTTGGTGAATTTCAGTCCTGGTACTGATGTAAAAATTACCTGAGTAAAGGACAGCCCTACATAGCTGAAAGGTTTCCCATTTCCAACGTATCCAAGAACAGTGCCGGCTCTGAGGGATGTGCAAGGGCAGATCAGGGGTAGGGTCCCAGGCAGCTTCCCTCACCAGAGAAATCTGGCTACTCCTTTCTACCTTCCAGCAAGACTTTTAATAGGAGAATAAAGATGACTAGATTATCAGTAAAGAAAGTAGGGGAAGCAGAAAACAATGTGGTTTTCAGTAGCTGGGAGAGAACAAGTTCTATCCGAATTAAGGTGTACACATTAACTTCTTGTACCTCTCCAACTTTCCCAGTTAAAATATATGGGAGGGGAGGGCACTTACATGAATATTAATGAGTTGCCACCAGCCTCAAGGCAGTAGCATTTAACACTGAATTCCACAAAGACTCACAGCCATCAACATTTGTACTTCCGAGGTTCTCCTCCAATTCTGGGGCAAGGCACGGAAACAAAAAGGCCAGAAGGACTTGGGGAAAGCAGAAGACTGAGATTTGTCCCCGAGACACAGCTGTGATGCTGATCCCTGCGTTGGGGTGGGGGCGGCTGTGACTCCATCCACAGACCCCGGCAAAGTCAGGGGAGGGAAAAATACAATGCTGACCCAAGTTAGTCCCAGCTTGCCGCGCCTCGCTCGGCTCGTGGAACCACAATCTCAGATTTGCAGTCCTTACCTGATCCAGCTATTTCACAGCAGTTTGGACTTTCTCGAGTTAGTCACATCCAACCAGCCCTGGCAACACTCCCTCCTAAGGAACTCCCCACAAATCCCCTGGGGCAGCTGTTTTTCCGTCAAGTGCAAGTAACCCTAAAGGAAGTGCTGCCTTTTGGTTGGTGACTCCCATAGAGGAGGGCTGCAGGGGGGGGTGGGGCGGGCGCGGGGAGGCGGGGAGGGTAATGCCCTCCCAGCCTAACTAGTCCACTGCGCCCCTCGGTGACCCCAGCAATACGCGCAAACAGCTCTCCTGGTTCCAAGACCAGGCAGGGCAGTGCTGGGGTGAGGAAGGTCCAGCCCTCCCCGAGCGGGCCAGCCCCCGCTGTAGCCACCCCCCCTCCACTCGGCCACTGGCCCTTACCTGAGCGTTTTCCCAGGAGCAGGAACCTTACTTAGCCCTGGGACCGCAGCTGGCAAACTTAGCCATCATATAGCCACACCCCCTCGTCGTGTTCCAGGGCCAGAGCCACGCCCCTCGCCTCTAAGCCACGCCCCATATGACTGATCACTCCACCTCCAGGTCCTTACTTGCTGCCCTGGCCACGCCACTCCAGAAGGTGCCCCTCTCAGCCTTCCTGCCAGGCCACCCGCCTCCCGCCACAGTCACGCCCCCCTCTCCGGGTCACGCCCCTGAGCTCCGCCTGGGCCCGCCCCTCCACCGTGGTCACGCCCCTGCTCTCCCCTCCGACTCCGCCCAGCTCCCGGCCCCCCCTCCTCCCGGGCGGAACTTTGTCGCGGGAATTGGATGTCGCCTGGGCGGCCCCCCAACTTTGTCTCTAGAGAAACCCTCCGGCCAGAGAACTGAGCGCTGGCGTCATTTTGTCGGGTGAAGTCAGACTTAAGAGCCTAAGAAATGATTTTCCTCCAGTTTTTCCCATGTCCAAACATCAATACAATATAGTGAGAGCAGGTGGCTCAGGAGGGACACGCAAACACTGAACAGATCCTGCAGCCAGGTTCCTTCCAGCTAGTTTTCATGTCCACTTCCCCCGAGTTTCTTTGAGCCAGTGTTCACGTGCTCTGAACTTGAATTGTGAACCGGTGTTGCAGTGGTTCTCAACCTTCCTAATGTCGCGACCCTTTAATACAGTTCCTCATATTGTGGTGACCCCCAACCATAAAAGTATTTTCGTTGCTACTTCATAACTGTAATGTTGCTATGTTATGAATCGTAATGTAAATATCTGATATGCAGGATGTATTTTCAGGGGTCGCGACCCACAGATTGAGAACCGCTTAGGCAGATGAGTGGAGTAAACGGAACTCCTGTATTTCTTGATGTCTCCTCTAGATGAACTTTCCTACGCATCCAGTGAGCTCCTGCTGTCTAGGGCCTGTCGAGACAATTCACGGACTGAAACTCTGCTTGCCTTTCTCCCTCCACTTATAACTCTGGGTCCACAAGAATAATGTGAGCAGGTTATAACCAGCTTTTCTAGCCCTGTACAGAAATCTGATTCATCCATTTAAATCATATTATTGAATACATGCTCCCCTGACAAATAAGATGAGCCTCAAGGGGCTTACGGTCTGAAGTTGTCCCAACTTGGGTTTAGGGGTGAAAATTATGACAAGAACATTAAAGAAGATGTGGCAAGGGGCTGACAAGTGAAAAGGGATTTGGTAATCACAGGTCTTGAATTCATTAGTTGGAACGCTTTTGGGTAGCAAACAAAAAACCACTTTTATAGGACTTAATACATTTCTTTAATAAATTCTCAATAAATCTTCATTGAATATTTGTCTTTTTCACATGTGGAGAAAGATAACATATCCCCCTTGCAGTAAGATTTGCTACTTTTATTTCTTCATATATCAACAATAAAACTTTTATAATAGCATATTAAGTTACTTTTTTCCTTCCCAACCTCCATTGCATTTCTGGCTCGTAGATAGTGGGAACATTCACAAATGTTGCACTAGAAGGGACACAGAGAAAGAATGTTTCAACAGAACATTCTGACCCTGAGAACCCTGCCTCATTTATAAAATGTTTCAACTGTCAGTCATATTTGCCTGAAAAATTAACTCACAGAAATTGATCCAAATACAGTCTATATAAATTACTGAGTTGATTTTTATATAATTAGTTCTACCTTATCTTCTTCCACCAATGATTTGAGGCAGCTTACTAAAATATAGTCATCACTAGATAAAAGAAATAGTTGAAGGAGCCAAGGAAAAGGGGGACTTAATGGAAGGAGAATAATGCAGGCCATGATAAAATTAGCAGGCCATCAGATCCAAAACAGTTGTTTAAGGTTGGCCAGAGATTTAAATTTTTTTTCAATAACAGTTGACATACAATAGTATATTAGTTCCAGGCATACAACATAGTGATTAGACATTTATATAACTTATGAAGTGATCTAGTACTCATACTATCCTTGCTCTCTCCATTTACAACTCTGGGTCCAGAAGAAAAAACAAAGAGGTTATAACCAGCTTTCTTTTCTGTCCAGAAATATCTAACTGGGCACTTCTGGGGGAAGGGCTCTCTCCATTAGCCATTCAGTCACTTTATCAAGTCAAACCATGTTTATCAAGTACTTTATTCCAGTGACAAATAAGGCAAACCTCAAGGAGCTTACAGCTTGAAGTTGCCCAAATTTGGGTTTTGATGCAATAAGAAATGACTAGAAAGGAAGGTATTAAGTGTGTTGGTAGATGGAAAGGGCTTGTAATGGTAAAGTTAATTTGTATATTAGGACCCACAAAATAGAGGCCACCCTAGTGGCCCAGCCCATGTCACAAATCTAAGCCTAAGTCATCCTGCACTTATGGGACCCACCTGTCAAGGAAATCCAAAACATACCAATCACAGTTGTCCAAGTCAGCTTAGCTAGCTTCCTTTACCCTAGAAAACAGGAGCTGTTAGCCTCATAAAGAAATCCCTGACCTCCTCGCTCATCCTGCCATTTCCATGTTGCCTCTTCTAACATTCTATAAAACTCGCTCTTGCTCAAACTCCCTCAGGAAGGGCGCTCCTCCGCCTGTGAGGCAATGCACCCCACCCCCCAACCCATGGACTATATTCCCTTCCTTGCATAAAGGCCATCAAACTCGTTACTAAATTGTTTAATCATTTGACAGTAACCACAGGTCTTGATCTGATTAGTATGAGTATCTTTGGCCAGAAAACACAGGAAGCAACTTTTAGAGTACTCACTACAGCCCCTTACACAATAAATTACCAATAAATCATCATTGAATATATATGCGCCTTTAACTCCTATGGAGTGCTACATTTTCCCCTTCGTAGTAACAAGATTGGCTACATATAATTATTCATATGCCAGCAATAAAGGTTTTAAGATCACAAATTAGTTCCCTTCTCACCCTCCATTTCATTTCTGCCTTGAAGACAGTGGGAATATTCACAAATGTGCTACAAGGAACACAGAGGAAAGAACAACTTTGCAACAGAACACTTTCATTATAGGCTCACTCTGACCCTGAAAACTCTGCTTCATTTACACAAAATATTTTAAATATCATTCATTTATTGCCTTAAAAAATAACAGGAGATGAGACCAAATACAGACTGTGCAAGTTACTGTTTTAATTTTTGTGTAGTTAGCAATAGTTTACTCCTTTACAATGATTTGATGCAACTGATGAAAATGTAGGCAACACTGGACCAAAGACATAGTTGAAGAAATCAAGGAAAGGGGAACGAGAGAGAGAGAGAGAGAGAGAGAGAGAGAGAGAGAGAGAGAGAGAGAAATATAACTGTGAGAGAGACACATCCACTGGTTGCCACCTGCACGCACTCCCTCTCCCCCCTGGAGCGAACCCACAACCTAGATACCTACCCTTGACTGGGAATCGAACCAGTGACCCTTTGGTGGGTGGGCCAATGCTCTAACTGGCCAGTGCTCTAACCACTGAGAAACACTGGCCAGGGCCAGGGCCAGAGTAGCATCTAGATTACTGCTACCCAGGATGATAAGTAGATTTCAATTTGCATTTCAACTCTTGATTCATTCACAGAAACTGCCTGAATAACTTGTGCTGGGAAGTTTGGTGGCTGTGTCCACATTTGTGATTAACATTGCATAATGGGTGAATGGCTGCAAGCAACAACCTATCCGGCACCTCTGATTTGTAGGAATAGAGGTCTTGCATGCAGGTCTTTATAGCCTTCCCAAAGTGACATTTCTCATTATAGGGTGTTGAGAATTATTCTGTGTGGTAGAGAGTACGAGGTCATTGTCATTGGCCAAAACTTCAGGGCAGACACTTTGAGATATTGATTCATTCATGTGCTTTGAGGAGGAAGGTACTTTGAGGTTCTATTATGAAAATTGGCCCCCATCACCTTTTTATAAAGGCTGACAGAGGAAGTACATATGGGCAGGGCTAAACACTTTTGGGTAAACTCCAACAGACAGCCTATTAGGTGATTAAAGACCAGAAAAGTCACCCCCTGGCAGTGGGCAAGGAGACACCTGATTGGTGGTGTTGCTCTTATATCAATCAGGGGCCAAGCAGATATACAGTCCTTAGTTCATCCTAGCTTGATGCCTGTGTTGGTGGCCAGAGCTGTTTCATGTCTGAGGCACATATAAAAGACCAAAAAGCCCAACTATATTTTTCTAGCTGCAAAGATTTTAGCTTAGAAAAATAAGCATTGTGTACCAAGACCATGAAAAACTTTCAATGTAACATTCAAGAAGCAGTGTAAATATTTAAATATCTACAAGAACATATCAGAAAACTCAGTGTGAGTCTTGCTTTTACTACATGGAAGTCATAATTTATTGGTCTTCATTCACAGGATGAGACACATAGACAGGCACACAAGCATCCAATTTAAGTAACTGCCCTTTATGTCCCCTCTGTAGGAATATAACACTGGCAAAATTACACTCATTCAGTTTGTCTAATTGTTGTTTTCAAGCAATAGTGATTAACTTTCACTGAAGTAAAAAAACGTTAGCCTGTAAAAAATAAACCAAAGTTCATAATGGTTATGGCTGTCAATTAACTTACAAAATTTGATGAGCTGTTTGAATATCCTAGTTTCATAAGATTTTTGCATCTTAAAATAAAGCATAAAATATCAGGATGAAGACAAAAATATTTCAAATCCTTGTTTATAATAGATCCTGAAAGTGTTTTAAATTTTCTTTCTGTTTAGGAATGAGAATAAAATGTAATGTACCTCAAGATACTTCATTCCCAACAGTGTTAGGTATCTTAGAAATCCAGTTTATGATTATGATTAGTCAACTGAGTTATATTAAACAATCCAATATTGATGGGCCATGAGAAATGCAACCCTTATATTATTAAGAATGTTTTAATCCTAAAATCAATTATTATTACTTTCCAGCTAGATCTTTTGGAACCATGTGATACATCCAAAGCTACATAAACTCCAATTTTCCATCAGAAATCTGTAACTTAACATTATTATTAAGAGCAACCTGTGAGTACTTACCAAGTGCAAGGACTAAGCATTAGGTACTAGTGAGTGGAATGCACATTGATACGGGCAGTATACATGCATTTTAGTTAAAGGGGTTTTCAAACAGCCTCAATGTCATAAACTAGAGGATGTTGTAGAAAGTGAAGGCCTGCAGGACCTAGTGGGGACAAAGGAGGGGAAAAGTGGCTTCCTCCTCAAACAGCCTTTGTGGGAATCAACTCACTGGTCCCAAGAGGAAGGTGCTGCAACCATATAGTCTTTTCTTGTAAGGATTTTTCAATCTTGTTACTTAATACTAATAGTTAAATGTTTACTCGAGAATGGGATATGTAAAGGGGATAAAATCTGAGTACAAATTTTATATTAAAATTTTGAAGCAAGATTTTTTTTCTGTAAGGCTTAAACAGAAAAATAAAATGAAATTCTAATTAGGCAAGTCAGATAAAGTAGATAAGGGAGGGTAAAATTAATCAGTTATGGTAATAACGATCTTGAGATTTAATTAGAAATAAGATCATAGATTTGATTATTCTAGTCTATAATTAGCCATCTTAATAAGAAGATAAATGAACTTATTGTAATAGTAAATCCAGAAAACAGAGCAAGTAATATATTATAAGCATATAATATGTGAGATAAAAATTATATATTATATATATTAAACTGATCTCTCATTTAACCAGTATCCTATAAATTTATTAAATGGTAATCTTTAGAGAAACATTAGTTAGGCCTTTAACTGGTCCTTTCTTCCTCCTTATTAGTTGTGTTAATGGAAATAACTCCACATAAGAATAATAATAAAGGGAAACAAAGATTTATGAAATTTGCAAATTGATGTTACGCTGTTGGTAGCAATATGGAGAGAAACCTTCATAAATATAGAGCTTTGAACAACCAACATGTAGTCACCATAGGGAAAACAGTTTTAAAAGAGAAGACACTTGGGCCAAACTTCACTTCCACAAGTAGTATAAAAGTTAATTAAAAGCAAACTTGTTGCCTTCTTTCAATATAATACTGGTGTGTCCAACCTGAGAACTCTTCAAGGTAAACTGTGCACGCCTAAGTAGCTTGCACCCAGCAGTTAAGACTGAACCTCATCATTGGTACCCGGGTCAATGACGAACAGATAATGAGACAGGTAATGAGAAAACTCACTACACCTACAGCTAGGAGGTTTTTCTCAGAATGACATAGGGCTTATTTATTTCTACATGTGAACAATAAAAGTAATAATGCCAATTTACCAAGTGTCAGCACCAACTGTCTCCAATATACTAGATTCCAGGTTGCTGTTTCTGATATTGGGAAACTAAGAAGGAATACGCGGTCTCTTACCCAAAAGCATCTGCACAGTGAAAGTAGCTCCTCAGACTTGGTGCTATTGTTATCTGGGGCTGGAGAACACTTTTCTGTAGGGGCTGTCCTGTGCACTGTAGGATGTTTAGCAGTATCCCTGGGCCCCACCTACCGATTAGAAATCATGGAACTCCCAGCCCCCTGAAGTTCCACCAACTTAAAATGTCTCTAAATGTTCTTTGGAGACAAAATTGCCCTTGATCGAGAACCACTAGGTTAAAATAGAATAGGTTTGCACATGAGGCAAAAATATTTTATCGCCATATCTATCTTAACCTAATGATAGTTTAAAGAGAGTAGAATCATTTTTTATCTCTTTAATTATTCTGAACAAATTGGGGTAATTATTATAAACCTCTTTAAATTGTTTATTATATATCAATTTCATTACAATTAAAAGGTGAAGGATCACATTTGATTAAAACTCTACCACTTCTATTCTAGAAAATTAGTGAGTGGTGCTAAATAATTGTAATAGATACTAGTTTTAAAAGTGCAGGATTTTTAAAAATCTTATAAAAGATTTCCATATTCAATGATAAAAAGTTTTGATTTATTTTAACGTGTCACAGCCAGATATATTTCCAAAAAACATAAAAATGTACAAAGTAACATCATATTTTAAATGGTTTCACAATTTACTGTAGTAGATTTAGGTGCTATAGGTTTAGAAAATTCCTGTTTGTGATAATCGGGGGTTAAAATTCAAAAGCAACATCAGTTCTCACTACCTCTTGTTTTCTTACAGTAAATGAAGCATACACATGCCCACATGAATTTACAATTCTAATAAACTTTAAAAGGCATCTGGAATGAGTAAAAAGAATGACTCACGTGTTTTCTGTTTGTGTGATCTCATATTTAATTTACCTTCCTGAGCAGTAGATCAATAGCTATGTGCCGAGAAACTGCTTTTGAAGAGTATCGTGGAGTATGAAAAACATGGAGAAATCAATTTCTTTTTCCTGTCTCAGGAGACTCGGTGCTTTTCGTAATGCTCGTGGTAAACAGTAATCCACTTTTTATCTGCATTCTCTAAACTTGGAACATTGGAAGTCAATAGTAACATATTCAAAATGATTGAAACTACTTTACCCGTCATCATTACCACTGTTACTAATAAGTTATTAGGCTCCTATATGTGGAATGCTGAAATGAGCATTGTATGAAGCAAGTTACAAGGATACAAATCCTGTGGGCATTCACTACTTAAAACTTGTACATCAAAACAAACACTAAATTTGTGCAAGATATTGAAAAGTGTAAGAAAACAAAGACAGTAGGTTGACAGGTACGAATCCTAGAATGTAGCTCTGTTTTCCATCTATTTTATAGAGATTTCCACCAAGCTATTTAACAATTAATTCATTTTTAGCACTTTCTATGTGATATGTAATGTGTGGTGTCTTTGGATTTGAAGTCAAGTTATTGACAGTGCTTCACATTTGTCACTAAGGTTTTGTCTTTCTATTCACCTGACAGAACCAATAAAAGATGTTATTTTGAATCATGTCACGTTGGGCCACACATCTGACAATTTCTTTTGTTGTTATAAAAAAAATCCAAACATATAAGCACATCAGCCCATTGTCAGGAATTTACTTTATCCTGATATCAAAATCTTATTACCTTGAGAAATTTTCCATTTCATAGTTCTTTACTATTATGATTGATCTACTTTAAAACAATATGAAACAGTCATGGATAATGCTTTTATAATTATAATTACAGGAAATTTACTCTATCAGTGTAGTGTTCATTCATGATTCCTTTAAAAAGAATATTATAAGATGCTTATTTGAAGTTTTTAATAAAACATATTTTGAGATAATGGGTAAATTGTACAGACTGCCACTTATAAATTCTAAGATTAAAATGTATTAATGCATTTGAGACTAATAAGAATACTAATTAAAATATAATATATACATATATTTATAGTTAAATCTGAAAAGTACTTAGAAATTTAGAAAACACTTTTCTTTCTTTTTTTTGTTAATCCTTACCTGAGGATATTTTTCCACTGATCTGTTAGAGAGAGTGGAAGAGAAGGAAAGACAGAGACAAACATCGATGTGAGAGAAACACATCAATTGGCTGCCTCCTGCACGCACCCCGACCAGGGACTAGGCTAGGGCCAGGGCCAGGGAGGAGCCTGCAACCAAGGCACGTGCCCCTGACTGTAATTGAACTTGGGACCCTTTGGTTACAGGCCGACGCTCTATCCACTGAGTCAAATTGGCCAGGGCAGAAAACACTTTTCTAAGAAATTACTGGGTTATAGAAAAATATGAAAACTATAATTATGATTATTTTGAAAATTTATAATAGTGAGATCACTGTACTTCTACTCTTCTTATGTCATGTGGCCAGATCAGTACTCAGAGGAAAATTAACAGCCACAGATGTTTTCATTATTAACTAAGACTCAAAATAAATGAGCTTATTAGTCAATTCAAGAGTTATTAAAAGAATAGCAACACAAGTTGAACAACTGGAAGGAGTGTTACAGGATTTCAGGGCAGGAGGAATAGGGAAACTGAGACAGGAAAGTTAAAACAAGGCCAAACAATGTGGGCAATTTGCAGCCAGCTTGTAACTAATAAGCCATTATCTTCCCCAGCCAAGGACACAAGAGCAAATGGTTAAAAACCTCCCTAATGAGAGAAATCAGAAAAGAAGGGGAAAAGAGAAAAGGGAAAAGGGCCATTTTACTCCCTAAGCCAGTGGTTCTCAACCTTGGCTGCACATTAGAATCACCTGGGAATCTTTTTAAAATCCTGATTTCTGGGCCTCATCCTCCAGAAATTCTGTTTCTTTGTTACTAATGTTGTGGCCCCACCCCATCACAAAGAAACAGAATTTCCAGAGGATGAGGCCCAGAAATCAGGATTTTAAAAAGATTCCCAGGTGATTCTAATGTGCAGCCAAGGTTGAGAACCACTGCCCTAAGCCGAGAAGCCAGCAGTCTCAAGACTTGGCAAGATCAAGTTGCCAGGTGCTTCTCATGAATTCTGGGAAGACCAACAGAGAGAGAGAGAGAGAGAGAGAGAGAGAGAGAGAGAGAGAGAGAGAGAGAGAGAGAGAGAGAGAGAGAGAGAGAGGTTTTAAAAATTACTCTGTACCAAAATATTCAGCAGAGGAATTTTGAAACCTATAGACAGGAGGGTATATAATGCCTTGGACCCCACCCAACCTGCTCTTCAGATTAGCTGAGAGCCCGTCTGCACTTCATAAGCCAGATGTATAGGTTTGCTTATTTTGATTTTTCAATAAAGGTGCATGCTTTAATTGCTTTAATAAATTGGCTTTTCACAATAGAGTCAAGGTCTCTGGTATAAATTCATTTATATGAGAAGACAAGGATCAAGGTTGGGTACAGCCCTCTCCATGGACTCTGGGCTGTCCTGTCTGGTAACACCTCTCTGCTGTTGGTGAGAGGTGCCTCTAACAGGAGGACTTAATAAATGTAAATAAGATAGATAAGTCAGAAATAGAAAGACAAGAAATGAAATTAATCCAAGAACACGTTCTTTGAAAATACGACAAAAAATAGCAAGACTTCTGGCAAGTCTAATGGAAAATGAGAAAAAAAATAATGTATTCACTACCAAATATATAGGGAACATAGCAACACATATTTTATGGGAAATATTCTATAAAGCTCATGAGAATACTGGAAAATCTGAATGAATTCAATGATTTTCTTAGAAATTATAAGGAGTCTAAATATATTTTAAAAGAAGTATAAGCCCAGCCAGGTGTAGCTCAGCTGTTGAGCATCGACCTTGGAACCAAGAGGTCACGGGTTCCATTCCCAGTCAGGGTACATGCCCGGGTTGCGGGCTCGATCCCCAGTGGGGGGCTTGCAGCAGGCAGCCAATCAATGATTCTCTCTCATCATTGATGCTCTTATCTCCCTTCCTCTCTGAAATCAATACAAATATATTAAAAAAAGAAGAAGAAATTCTGAAATGACTAAAAGTGAGAAAAAATGGAAAATTTTCAGAGAACTGCTTGCCCCAAATATGCAAGGTCCAGATCATTTACTGGTAAAGTTTTTATTTCTTATGCTTTTAAAATATTTCTCTATATAGAAAATATTGGAACTATTTTATCCAATTTTCAAGATGGTAATGTAATGATTTTTAAGAATCATCAAGAATTAGCACATGAAAAGGAACCCATGTGCTATTCTTCTTATAAAATTAGATCTAAAAATCCGAAGGAAAACAATAGCAAAATAAGTAAAGTAGCATGTGAAACAGCTTCAAAATGAGTACTTCTAAGGGTTGGATAAATGTAAAGAAATTTATTCGTTTAATGCACCAAATGATTAATAACCCAACGATCATACTAATACATACTGAAGAGGCAGCTGAAAAAAATTCAACATCAACTACTGATAGAAAGAACTTTTAGTAAACTAGGAATAAAACATACTTTTATCTCAAGACACATCATATTGACAGTGACTCACCAGATCCTGTGGAAGATCAGCATTCTCATTAGAGTAAGGAAGGCAACAAGGCTCCATACTATTCTCACCATTATGATGTACCTGTTCTGATAGGGCCACTACAATGAGACAAAACAACAACAGCATCAACAGTTAGGTATTACTGTTCAAAAGTAGGAGATACATTTAAAATGATGTGTAGATGACATGAAATATAGGATTGCTTACCAGGAAAATGCAAGAGGATAATCATATCAAATTGAAAGGGAAAATTAATAACTGACAAAGAATGTCTGTACACACACACACACACACACTGGTGCAAAAAAATTGAGGACAAACAAACACTTTGACAGAAAAGAAAGACAAAGCATTAAATAAGCAATTTACAAACAAAATACAAATGACCATTTAACATATAAAATGTTCGGCTTTACATGAAACAAAAAAATTGCAAATCAAAGCAGTATTTATATACTGCTGTACCATTTTATTTGCCAAAAGAGCTTTAAGGACACCGGTAAATGAACTTACACATAGTGCAAAAAAATATGTACACAGACATAAAACCTTTGAAAAGAATTTTACATTTTTGCATATCATTTGATGCAGGACAATGAAAAATAAATACATAGTGCAAGAGAGATATGTACACAGACATAACAGTTCTGAAAAGAATCTTACATTTTTTGTATATCATTTGCCTCCAAAACTTAAATTTTAAGAATTTATACCAAAGGTATTATTACAAGTGAGCAAAAAATTGTTAGTATCCAGAATATTTATTATAGCATTTTTATTATAGTAAAATGGAAAATAAGAAATTTGAATTAAAAGCAAATGATTCATTACCACTATATTATAGAGGAATAGTTAATGATGTGGAAATATATCCAAAATACACTAAGTTCAAGAAAGAAAGGGACAAAGCTTCATAATAGTATAACCTCAAGTTTGTTCATGAGACTAATAGAAACAATACAAGTTTAAGGTGTACACTATGTTGATTTGATACATTTATATATTGCAATATGCTTATCACCATCGTGTTAGCTAACACCTTTACCACATAACATAATTATAATTTCTTTTTTGTGGTCAGAACAATTAAGATGTAGTCTCTTAGCAAGCTTGAAATTTATAGTACAGTATTTTTGTCCATACTGTGCTGTGCCTTAGATCTCCTAGACCAGCCGTGGGCAAACTACGGCCCGCGGGCCGGATCCGGCCCGTTTGAAATGAATAAAACTAAAAAAAAAGAAGACCGTACCCTTTTATGTAATGATGTTTACTTTGAATTTATATTAGTTCACACAAACACTCCATCCATGCTTTTGTTCTGGCCCTCCGGTCCAGTTTAAGAACCCATTGTGGCCCTCGAGTCAAAAAGTTTGCCCACCCCTGTCCTAGACTTATTAATTGGTTTCAAGTTTCTACTCTTAAACACGGCTCCAATTCCTAGTTTTGTTTTTAAAAAGAAATCTATTTGTATTCACACACACACACACACACACACACACACACACACACACACACAGAGGAAGACCCAAGCCTAAGAAAGATATGTTCCAAATATTTGGACATTAACAATGGTCATTGATGCTGGTGGAATTACAAGTGATTTCTACTTTTGTCTTTTGGCTTCTCTGTTATTTTCTATAAAGAACTTAAATTGCTTTTTTTTTTACCTTTAAAAAATGATGCAACAAACATTGGGAAGTCATAATTCAATAGGGAAGAGATTTTCTTCTCATTTCAAATGAATGGCTTAGACTACGATTCAGCATTTTACTGTCTTCAATCTTAGTCACATAGATGATTAAGCAAAAGAAAAAGAGGTATTTGATACTTTTATGACGTTTCAGGCTAAAGGAAAGCTGAATTGGATTTCTGTCTCTAACATGGCTTTGTTCCTTGATGCCAGTTATCAGCTTTCTTACAATCTCTATTGACTTTTCTTTCCCATGATGACTTTATCTTATCTAACATTTGCCAAGATAACTTGATCTAGTCTGACCTTGTTTGCAAGGGTTAGTTATGTGAGCTTTTCCTTCTAGGAAATTTTCATTTTAGTGAAATGAAAATTCACTAAATAGTGACACTTCTGGAATGGCTGGGCTAACTTTTGGCTGCCTCTCCCTCTAGTCTAACTTCGCCTGACTCTGAGCCCTGGCAACCAAAGTGGAGGAAAGGCAAAAAGCTTCCTCAGGTGGAGTTAGCAAACACAAATGGGTCAGATGATAACATACCACCCTAATTAAGGGGGAAATGGTGTGACTCTCAAAGTGTTGAAGAAGTGTCATTGTTTGCATTTTCTCATTGTTGCTTTAAAAATCCAAACTTTCTATTTAACATCCGGGTCACCCAACCTAATTTTCCCACTCATGGTTTTCAAGCCACAAGGTCGAGTTTGGGGAGCAAATGCATGAAGAGGCAGCATGGAAGAGAGCACAGCCCTGACATGGACCCTCTGTGGGGCTTCTACTGGCCTCTACAGAGTGCCCCCCAGGGAAGGAGTCTTGTCCATTCTTTATCTTACTCAGAGCATCTCTGAGGTTTTGCTGCAGTTTCAGCTTTTACACCATGATGACCTGAGATGCAGTGTGGTTCAGTGTGGTGGAGAGAGGGTTCAAGTGACACCTATTCACTCCTCCCATTGCCACCAATGCCTTGAACACAAGCCTTGATTTCCTCACTGTAAGATAATTAGAACAACTGCACCAGTGAGGTGCTCTTTGGAGGATTAAAGAAAGAACCCAGCAGACCTAGTTTGTGGTGGGCAGCTCTTAATAACTGCTCTATGGCATCATTGACCAATGTGCCCACCAGCCACATGTGGCTACTTAATTTAATCAAGAATTCCTTTCACAGCAGCACCAGCCCCATTTCAAGTGCTCAACAGTCACCCATGTCTACTGGCTACCACTTTGTGTGGTGCAGCTAAGAGCATTTCCGTCATCACAGGGTGTTCCATTGGACAGCACTGCTCTATGTCATCAGCTGTGATTTTGCACAGCTCCCACACCTTCGGGCTGACCAAAATCATTCCCTTTGATTTGGAAGCTGGGCCAGGATGTTTACCTGCTGAAGTGTGAGTCAGGTAAGGCCCTTCTTGCAAGGCCTTTGTCTCCAGAGATAGAAAGGAGTGATCTTAGCTTTCCAAATTAAGATAGCTTATCTGTCAGCCAGATAGATACTTTAGGCCTGAAAAGATGGGAAGTTCATACCAGGAAAAAACCTCCACAGAGGACTCAATTCTTTCCATCCTGCACTTAACCAGACAACAAAGGGGCAAGGGGCGAGAGGCGGGGGGGCGGGGCGGGGGGGGGGCTAGGGCAGGAGAATTCTGACTTTGAGTCAGCAGGGGAAACATTCTTTCAAGCTAGAGTTTGCAAGGCACAACTAACTTGTTTTCCAAACAGGTTTTTGTAAATAACTGACAGGAGATGGGCTGCTTCTATCAAAGTATTAACCCAAGTGATGGGGGTTAATCATTAAACCTTCTAGCTGGTGGCTTGCTTGTTTCTCTGCTATTCTAATCTGGGTCATAGAATGGCTAAGGTAGCTCTAAGTGGAGGGCAGGGTTTGTTTTATATTTTCCTTTCTCTGCCCTTAGCTTCCCACCATGAAACTGTGTTGTGGACTCTTTCTCCTGGTGACTACTATTCATGTTGAACTCTGTGAATCAGGTATGTCACCTTGAAACTTAAAAATAGATTAAGTTCTCTGTTGTCTGATTGGCAAGTCTTTGACTTAAAGAACTAGTTATTTTTCTAAATTTGCAACTGAATGAAGGCTTGAAAGTTAAGCCTCTGTTCTATTATTTTGGATAAAACTATTAAAACATCTATGATAACTAAATTTAACCTTTTGGGAATATTTGCGGCCAAGTTATTTGTAGCTCTGTTTTCTGGTCACTCCGGTTGCATTAAATATTATAATTTTGCAGGCTCTGTTTGGCACATTTTGCCATCACATGCTGCTCTTTCAAGCGCTCAGTAGCCACCTGTGTCTGCCATATTGGACAGCACAGATACAGAACGTTCCATCATTCCAGATAGTGTCATTGAATGGCACTGTTCTATATCATTAGCTTTAATTTTATACAACTGCCAGACCTTAGCATTGACCAAAACCATTCCCTCTGCAAGACAATGCTTTTACAGAGAGTTTAGTATCAGGCCAGCTTGGGAGATAAAACAGTTAGTGGAGCATCTATGTGTTCATTTTTAAAACTTAGTTTCTAATAACACTGTGCTTTTTTAGTAATGGGCCCTTCTTTATGATTATCTTAAGCTTGAATAAATTATTCCAAAGACCTCACTCTGATGTTTTATTAAATAATGGATTCAAATGGAAATTATTAATAAAATGGTTTTGCTTAAAGTATTTATGGTAGATATCCAAACTGATGGATAAATATATGCAACTAGTATGTGTTGCTGGATTTGTGAAGCCACATGTGAGATATAAAGATGTGTTCCTTTCAATGTCACACATTCATTGAGCACCTATTATGTGTCAAGTATATGCACAGAAGACAGCTAAACTACTATGAACATTCCTGTCCCAAATATTCCCAAAAGGTTAAATGTAGTTCCCGTATGCTTTCTTTTCCTCTGATATTTACCAGGAGTGAAATTGCATATTTAGCTTTAGTAACTCTTTCCTTATCATCTTGTAAATTGTACATTTACATTCCTTTTATGCATGGAGACTATCTCTTTGAAATGTTTTGAATGCTCTAGCTTTCAATCCTTTAAAACTTACCCAAGATAAGTAGTTCCATTGGGCAGGATACTTAATCTAGAACTATGTCAGTCCTGTTTTAATCTAAATCATTTGATGCTTTGGTTTTGTGAAGAAAAGTCAACTCCTACCCAACACCAGTTGGTTTACACTCTTGGAATTAAGAGGAAGCAATGAAAAGACAGAAGATCAAGTAAAATTATCCCAAACATCTGAAAAACAACTTAATCTCAGGCTCCAAGTAGATCTGGCTAGCATCTTCATCTACATCTGCTTCACTGAGCATGTCATTTTCATATTCATTTGAGCAGGCTGATCTCCATCTCAGCATTCTGTTAATAAGCCTTTCCTGTGTAAATAATGTCTGTGTTTAATCCTGAACAACAATGGTCTTTTTTGAAGTTTGTAGACATGAAATCTTTCTACACTTCAGCTCTTTAAGCAGGTCAGAGGAACCAAAGGGAGAATGAAACTCAAACTTATTTTCCCTTATATTTATGAAAGTCACTTTGAGGAAAGAGGATATCAAAATTAGTCACTAAAATGAAGATCTGGGTTTTATTTGTATTTCAGCAAGTCATTCTTTTTATGTCTGAATTTATTATAGGTAGTGAAAGAGAGCCTATCTAAACCCAGTCTTCCTTTATGCTCAGAGAGTTGTTTCACTACAATGTAAATTAGTTTTTAAAATCCATCCTGTGAGCAAAATAGCCATGACCAATAGACATATGAGACAGCCCCTCTGGTTTTCAGTCAGTGAGAATGCTTCGAACATAGTGGTGGCTTCAGATTTTGTCTAGTGATGGGTGGGGAGGCTATGAGGGAACTATGTTGAAATTACAAGCAAGCTTCCCTTTCACTGAAATCTATTTATATAGAATGGCTATGAGAGAGGTGCTGATGGAAAATACCATAGGCTAAATTCCCCCCAGCTCATTCGATGGGGCCACTACTGTCTACATACTTACGCCTTTACACGTGTAAAGTTGCACACACATACAAAAAAACCCCCAAAATAAACCAGCAATAAATAAGTGACACAGAGTAGCTGTTGCTACTCGTATGGTACACAACATTTTCCAAACCCAAATTGGGCAACATGGTTGACTACAATGATTGTCCTTAGGAAATGCTCTTCATTGTGACTATAGACCAGTGGAGAGAATGGTGGTAAACATGTGTTAGAAGGAAGAGAACTACTTTGAAAACAATAGGGTAGGTTGGGGGCTGCTTATGTTGAGTGATCAAAAGCAGACCTCTCTGAAGAGATGTGATTTAAACTGAGACTGGATTAACAAGAAGCCTGTAAGGGGAGCAACGTTCCAGGCAGGAGGAGCTGGCACTTGGCAGGACGTCCTGAATGGAGGGACGTGCTGGTCCTGCTGCCAGACAGTGTGAGTCCCAGCAATACTGCTGTTGTGGCTGAGTGACAAGTTTGCCTAATGAATCAGGATGTGTTTAAAATGCAATGCAATGTCTTGAGCTGACTTCCACACGCCCTACCATAAAGGAGGCTTCATCTTATTTTTTTGTAATATATTTTTATTGATATCAGAAAGGGAGAGGGAAGGAGAGAGATATATAAACATCAATGAAGAGAGTCATTGATCAGCTGCCTCCTGCATGCCCCCCACTGGGGATCAAGCCCGCAACCTGGGCCTGTGCCCTGACTGGGAATTGAACTGTGACCTCCTGGTTCATAGGTCGATGCTCAACCACTGGGCAACACTGGCCAGGCAAGGAGGCCTCATCTTTATACAAACAATTCCCCTGTGGGAAAGGGCACAACAGAATACTAGATGGGCTTGAAGATAACTTTGCAGAGAGGTGGTCATATCCCGTGTGGCCCCTGGATGGAAGACATGCTTGGCAACTGGCTCAGGTTTGAAATCTTCTGCCTTTTAGAGATCTTTTGGTGCCGATGTGGGTCAGAATAAATTCTGGAGAGTAGCTGTTATGGAATGAATTGTGTCCCCTCAAATTTCATATGTTGAAATCCTAGCCCCCAGTACCTCAGAATGTAATTGTATTTAGAGGTATGGTCTTTAAAGAGGTAATTAATGTAAAATGAGGTCTTATACATGGGCCCTAATCTAATACGAATGGTGTCTTTAAAAGAAAAGAAGATTAGGACACAGGTACAGAGAGGGAAGACATGTGAAGAGAGGAAAGCCACTGACTAGCCAAAGAAAGAGCCCTCAGAAGAAATCAACCCTCTCCACACCGTGATCTTGTACTTCTATCCTCCAGAACGGTGAGAAAATGCATTTTTGCTGTTTGAGCTATCTAGTCTGCAGTATTTGTTACAGCAACCCTATCAACACAGTAGCAGACATCCATTTCTAGGATGGCTTCAGGAATTCAAATCTTGAACATTTGCTGTCTATTGTTTTGCCCACTCCATTATTGCTTATTCTGTGAATATTACAGAAAACTTGAAGATACTGAGATGCACTGAATTAAAAATGTAAAGAGTAACTCACTAACGATAGTGAAGAAATAAACAGAATAATGAGTACTCTCATTTTCATCCCACTTTTTGCCTGGTCCTTACTATAGTATCTCTTATACCAGCTTAATCACCTCCAATGACAGCGAGCTCAGTATCTCCTGAGGATGTCCTGGCATATTGGGAAACCCACAGTTGGCATATTCTTGGTCCAGTGTAACATTGACTGACTGTGAAAGAGAATGTCCTTTCTAAAGGGAGGCCCTGGCTGCATGCACGCAGGAGGTGCTGGAGAGCTGAACCGGTCCAGTCCCCATCAGCCCAAGCAGGCAGTGGGAGAGAAGGCTGGGGATTCGGAGAGAGGCTGTGGCATTTCCACTCTTTTCCCCATGGCACTCGGGCGGGACTGAGTTCCAATGTGTATACACCCTGCAGCCAGGTGGGGTGCTGACAGCTGGGCCCATGCTGAGTTGGGGCCCATGCCGCACCAGTGACTGTGTGTTCTGAGTGATCGTCAGATGGCGAACTGCTCACAGAGAGTACAGTTGTCTGTGAGGGGAGAGACTTTGTAATAGCCAGAAGCAACAGGAAAGCTACCCATCTGCTCCAAATGTCATCAAGGAGTGGGGAAGTAAGAGCTGACAGCACCCAAAGGCAATGGTGAGGGAAACATGGATCTCTTTCTTTATTGTGCTCTATTGAGGCTGGCCTGTTGAACCGCATTGCTGTGGTAGGATCCAGAGAATTCTGTAACCTTACTGAAAACCTACTATGTGCTAGCCCTAAAATTACTATAAAGGATAAGACCTGATTCATGCTTTTATGCTTTTATGCAGTTCACAAACAAAGGATGACTTCTACATTTTTAAATGGTCAGAAAATAAAGAGGACACCTGAAAAGTATCTGAAATTCAAATTTCAGTGTCCACACATAAAGTCCCATTGGAACACAGCTATGGTAATTTGGGCACCTGTGGTCTATGGCTGTTTTCCTGAGACAAGGAAAGACATGAAATATTTAGTGGGCCCTTTACAGAAAAGTTTGCTAGCCCCCATAGAAGACCATGACCTCTGATCCCAAAGGGTGTCAATCTAGCCAGAGAAAACCTCTTAGAAATAGTTCAATGACAAATTGTTTTTTAAATGATAGTCCTTACAGTGAATTGGTCTTAATCTTTCATAATGAACATCAATCAGATCAAATTAAATAATGTGAACTACTTTGAAGCATACAGGGAAAAACCATGTGTCGTAAATTATTAATCTCTACGGAATTCCCATTGTGCTATTCTATAGTTGTAGATATAAAAATCAGAATGGGCTATGTAATTAACCGGATCCCGTGCAAAACCAAAATGCAGGCCTTGTTAAAAAATGATTAAGAATTTCAACATGGCAACAGCAGAACTTTAAGGGCAGGGGCCTGTGTGTCACCCTGGTCCCGGGTTCGATTCTGGTCAAGGGCATGTACCTGGGTTGCGGGCACATCCCTAGTGGGAGATGTGCAGGAGGCAGCTGATCAGCTGATCGATGTTTCTCTCTCATCGATGTTTCTAACTCTCTATCTCTCTCCCTTCCTCTCTGTAAAAAATCAATAAAATATATTTAAAAAAAAAAAGAATTTCAACATGGCAACAGCAGAACTTTAAGGGCAGGAGCCTGTGTGTCACCCTGGTCCCGTGCCCAAAAAGCTGGCCCTGGCAAGGATTATAGGAACCTAGATTAAACGTGATGAAAATGAGGCAAGTCCTTTGAAGTAATTATTTACAAATTTTGTTAGGAAATGGTTTTATTATTTGCTTTAAAATTTTTAAATTATTTATTGTTGAAAGTATTATATATGTCTCCTTTTTCCCCCACTGACCTCTCCCCGGCTGCTCCCCCCCCCCCTCCAGCACATGTCCCCACACTCCTACTGTCTGTGTCCTTTGGTTATGCTTATATGCATGCATACATGTCCTTTGTTTGATCTCTTACCACCCCCCTTTGCTTTTTTTTTTTCAATCAGAAAGGACAATGGATGAAAAATTCTGTGGAAAGAAGGCTCTAGTTATATTAGGTCAGGTTACCTGAGGTTTTCATGGGACTTTGATTGAGGATGGCAAACAGATGTTTTCAAGTAGTTTTTTAAAAATATTTTTATTGATTTCAGAGAGGAAGAGAGAGATAGAAACATCAATGATGAGAAAGAACAATTGATCAGCTGCCACTTGCAGGTCCCACACTGGGGATCGAGCCCACAACCTGGGCATGTGCCCTGAATGGGAATCGAACTGTGACCTCCTGGTTCATAGTTCGATGCTCAACCACTGAGCCATGCAGGCCGAGCAATTTTTAAGTTTTTAAAATAAGATTTAGGCCAGATTTGTTAAAACTGTTTCACCGGGAATTTTAAAAATTGAAATGTATTTTATATAAATATTGTGTAAGTTTAAGGTGTACAACATATTGATTTGATACATTTATATATTGCAATATGATTGCCATTGTAGCATTAGCTAACACCTCCATCATGTCACATAATTATTTTTGTGTGTGATGGGAATACTTAAGACCTAGTCTGTTAGCAAATTTGATATTTACAATATAGTGTTATTGTCCATCATCACTATACTGTGCACTAAATCTCTAGGACTTATTTATCTATTAGTTGCAAGTCACAGGTATATTATAATGTTGAAAGTAGTTTCTATAGAAAATATAATCTAAGTTTAGATTATTTCCCAAGATTACGCAAATGTGGTTTTTTTTAGAATAATTTATTTTTTTGCAATAGAGTTAGTTAACTCAGGCATGACATTTTCTTTCTGAGTTAATGGTGTAGGGCACAAATGGGTTTCCTCCTCTGCCTATTCAAGGAAAAGTCTTGTGATCTAAAAAAGGAACAACGTGCTGTTGTATCCATGGTAAGGGGATTAATAGTCTTGTGCTTGTAAGACAGCATCCCAGCTCCTATTTAGTCCTTTTGATTTCCAGAAACAAGAGCCTGATTCTTAGACCCCTTGGATGCACTTGGCCCTGTTTGGCGCCATTGATGAGAAATGGCAATGGAGCCAATTCTTGGAGAATCACCTTCAGTCCAGGGCTCCCCACACTTGAGGAAAGGCATTGGGCACTTGTACCTTTTTAGTGATTTGCTGAAAGAAGCCACTTATGTACGCATCAAAATCATTTCTTGGTAAAAACTACTGGTCAAAATGATTATTGAAGTAAATTTAAAGAATTCCATCAGACCCATCTATATTTACAGTCTGAAAATGTAGTTTCTCTTTAGCTGTGCTAATGGCATCTCAGTTTATTACATTAAAACACTCTTTAAAAGACATATTTAGGTCAATAAGTGTAGGTTGATTAATTTATCCACTTGAGCAAACCTTAGAGCAGCGGTTCTCAACCTGTGGGTCGCGACCCCTTTGGGGGTCGAACGACCCTTTCACAGGGGCCGCCTAAGACCATCCTGCATATCAGATATTTACATGATGATTCATAACAGTAGCAACATTACAGTTATGAAGTAGCAACGAAAACAATTTTATGGTTGGGTCACAACATTGAGGAACTGTATTTAAAGGGCCAGAAGGTTGAGAACCACTGCCTTAGAGGAACTTCAGTGTGGTCCCATTTGGAAGAAAGATCAGGGAAGAAGTCACCTTATTTATACACAATCTATATATGGAAGGAATTTGTGTATTTGGTTGTTAACCACTAAAGTCTATACCAGTGATCGGCAAACTGTGGCTCATGAGCCACATGTGGCTCTTTGACCCCTTGAGTGTGGCTCTTTCATAAAATACCACGTGCGGGCACGCATGTACAGTGCGATTAAAACTTCGTGGCCCATGCGCAGAAGTCGGTATTTTGTGGAAGAGCCACACTCAAGGGGCCAAAGAGCCGCAGTTTGCCGACCACTGGTCTATACAATCAGTCTTCATGTTACTTCCATTTTAGCACCAACTTTCCTCACATTTACATTTCCTCTTAGCTACCCCTATGTACACTATGTTCAGGAATCTTTGTATACTACACAGTTATTTGTATTACTATGTTGTCTGAATATCTCTGAGTGGGTAAAGTTCTGTAGAAGCAATCTTCCTCCTTTCCTTTACCCCTTTTTTATTTTTGCAGTCCTGACCCAATTTACTTTCTCTTTGTCCCTCTTAGAATAATGTACACAGTGAGTAGAAAGAAGAGAGTTCATTACTCCATTCTGCAATTCATTCATCCGCCCCTTCTTTTCAGTCACTGAGTGCCCACATTGGCCACAGGCCAAGAATACAGGGGCTCACAGTGTAGGGCAGATTTGGACCTTGACCTCATGTCCCAGAGCCCAGAGAAGTTTTGTGTGGCAGATGACAACATCTTTGAAAGTCTCCCTGGTGACCCTCACCAGGGATGTTCTTTGCTTGGAGGCAATGAAGTTCAAATCTGGGCAGGGATGAGCAACCCTTCTGACAAAGGTGCCCTTTGCCTTCCCCACTGTCCTGGGTCTATTCTCAGACAGGGCATGGAGTCCTGTGTGCAGATTCTGACATCTCAGGACTTATTGGCTTCCACTTGGGTTTCTCATCTTTTGGTGCCCTCAGGACACTGTGACCTTGGTCTTCAAGGGTCTTAGTGGCACTAAACGCGTGCACCTGGCACTTATGAGCAGGGTCATGGAATCTAAATGCCCTTGCAGTAGGAAATCTTCCTAACCATCCCTAACCAGATTGCCTAATCAATGTTAGTTTTTAGTAAATATTTATGTCATATCTATAGTTCATTATATCGTACCCAGACGATATGATACTCTTTAGCTCTTGCTAAAATATATCTATATATTAATTTATATGGACATATACATATGTTTTAATTTAGAATAATTTTAGATTTTAAGAGTTGTACAGAGAGTTCCTGTCTAATAATGGTTCTCAACTGGGACAATTCTGTGTCCCATCCTCATCCTAGGACATTTGGAAACATATGAGGACATTGTTGGTTTTAAAACTGTGGTAGGTAAGGGGATATGAGGAAAGAGAGGTGGTATTGTAATATAGTTGGTAGAGGCCAGGAATGATCAAAACTTCCTACAAGGAACAGGACAGCTGCCAACATGAGGACAGGCCCCAAATGTCAAAGTGCTGAGATTGAGAAACCCTGCTCTAGACTCTTCACCCAGCTTCTTTTAATGCTATCTTGCTGAAGCAATGCATTCATCACAACTAAGAAATTAATGCTGGATCAATACTATGGACTCCAGAGTTCACAATTTCATATTGCCTGAGGGTTTCTCATGATTTACCAATCTAAGGATTTTTGGAGAAGAGAATCACAGAGGTAAAGTAGCTTTCTCCACATCTGGTGTCAGGGGTGCATCATGTCCACATCACATCACTGGTGATGTTGAACTTGATGCTTTGGATCAGGTGGCATCTGCCAAGTTTCCCTTTTCAACCTGTATATACTAAAGAAAGCCTCTAAACCCACTGAGTTGTGTCTCAATGGAAACATTAAATATAATTAAAGAACTTGAATTCATGGTAAGGGACAGTGTAGTTTCATGGTGAGGAGGACACACGGAAGAACTGATGGAGTGTATGTATTCCTTTTCCTGTTTTATTTTTCTTACAGCATTTCTCCCATCTGGCAGTGTGTACATTTATTTACTTGGTTATCGTCTGTCCCCACCCCTTTAGAAATCAAGCTCCAAGGGAGAATAGAGCTATTTTCTGCCTCTAAAGACAAATACCACAAAATTCATGTTTGAGCAGTATTTAAAGAGACTTTAGGTGGGAAGAAAATCATAGGCAAGTGTTCAAATGACCACTTACTTGGCTCCTGGCCTCCTCTCTTATGCCAGCAGTATTACTTGGTGTTTGTTTAATTTATATAAATGGCATGTGCTACATATAACATTACAACTCCTACCTTTTCCATTTAATAAGTGTAGTTTTGAGATTTATCCTTTTATTTATAAAAGTGTAGCTCTAGTTCAGTAGCTTTCCACTGGAGGTGATCTTTGTTTTTCAGGAGATATTTGGCAATGCCTGGAGACATTTTAAAAAATATTTTTATTGATTTCAGAGAGAGAGAGAGAGAGAGAGAGAGAGAGAGAGAGAGAGAGAGAGAGACATCAATGATGAGAATCACTGATCGGCTGCCTACTGCACACCCCACACTGGGGATCTAGCCCACAACCCAGGCATGTACCCTGACCAGGAATCAAACTGACCTCCTGGTTCACAGATTGACACCCAACCACTGAGCCACGCCAACTGGGCTGCAGACATTTTTGATTGTCACTAGCGGAGGTGGCCTAATGACAACTACTCGAGAGAGGCCAGGGTTGCTGCTAAACATCCTGCAACGCACAGCACAGCTACCCAACACAGAATTATCTGGCTCAATAGTCCAGATGCCCTGGGCTCTTTCTTTCCTTCAATCTGTGGACTCGCTTGATAGCACAGACCAGATTTACGTGATCCATTCCCCTACTGATGGACATTGAGGTTGTTCCAGTTCTCAGCTCTGAGAAAGAGTTTGACAGAGAACAGTCTCACTGATATATTTCTCTCTTTCTCTCTGTAAGAGAACTGCTGGTAGCCACATTCTGTTCTAGGAAACACTTCTAGAATGGCTGGACCCACAGACACCCCCTGCACTGCCTGGGATTCCAATTCTCTGCATCTTTACCAGCATTTGTTGCTATTGTACTTTTTAATTTTTAGCTACCTGAAGAGCTTAAATGAGTAGCTCATTTTAAAAAATCTTTACATTTTCTGATTATTAATAAGGGCAAAACCATGAATAATTCACATGCTACAGCATTCTACAAAACTGGGGACAATACTTTGGCTAAGCATGCACTTCATTTTGTTCATCTCTGTCTGTATCTTGGGAATGTTTTAAACACACCATTTTGGGAGAACAAGCTTGACTGTTTCTGCCAGTAGAGGTCACTGTCCCTCAGCGGTTCTCCACCAATGTGTTTCTGTGTTTCTGTGTTTCCTTCCTTCCTTCCTTCCTTCCTTCCTTCCTTCCTTCCTTCCTTCCTTCCTTCCTTCCTTCCCTTCCTTCCTTCTCTCTCTCTCTCTCTCTCTCTCTCTCTCTCTCTCTCTCTCTCTCTCTGTCTCATCTCCCCCCAACCCCCCACCCCCACCTCCTGGAAGAATATTTGACAATGACATTTTCACAATGTGGGTATGCTTCTGGCACCTAGAGGTTAGAGACCATGGACTCTGCTAAAACCAATGCAGAGGACAGCACCCAACAATTATCTGGCCCCAAATGTTAACAGTGCCAAGCTGGAGAAACTGTGGTGTGGAAGAACCCTATTATATGAATTGGTGCTTAGGTACCTTTCCAGGTAGCTGCCCATGATTACAGGGTAGTGGGGTGGGGGTCGCCAGGGGCTATTGGGCTCCCAATCATTCCTGCTTTTTGGAGATGCAGAGCAGATAGGGCTAGATCGACAAGGGCTAGGTGGTAAGTGGGCATCAGGGTACAAGGACAGCACGTGGGGTGTTGGCATATGAGGACCATCTGTGCACTGGATCCTGCACATGCCAGGCCAGTGCCACCCTCACACTATAACCTCACAAAATGCCCCCTGCTCTCTGAGGCCTGGGGAACCTCAGCTTCCCACACTGCTGGCCCCAGGTGTTTGGCTCTAGGCAGAGGGGCCTAGGAGGCCTTGACTTCTGTACTTGACATTTAAAGGGATAAAATGTAATCATTTCCACCAGGTTCATAAAGTCACAGAACATTGACAGAAGGGCACATTGCTTCATTATTGAAAAAATGAACATAATACACTTGCATGCTATTTTAAGGAAAAACAATGGATTTACTTTTACTAGTACTAGTAAAGGATTCCTGTTTCATTCTTCTAGAATGGTTGCTAATGTCACTTTTTGCAATTTTGCTCTTAAGGAAGTGGTGAAAGCCATTCAGGATTTTATGTTTTAGTACTGACAACGTTAATTTAATGTGGACTCACATAATTTTCTTTTTAAAAAATACATATATTTTTTATTGATTTAAGAGAGGAAAGGAGAGGGAGAGAGATAGAAACATCAATGATGAGAGAGAATCATTGATCAGCTGCCTCCTGCACACCCCTCACTGGAGATTGAGCCTGCAACCCAAGCATGTGCCCTTGACCAGAATTGAACCTGGGACCCTTCAGTCTGCAGGCTGACACTCTATCCACTGAGCTAAACCGGCTAGGGCAACTCTCACATAATTTTCCATCTGCATTCATTCACGGGTAGATTTGTTCTCTCTGAACACTAATGTCATTTCTCTCTTTTCATTTCTACGGGTAATGTTGGAGTGAAATACATTTTCCACTATAGTTGAAAACATCCAAGTTTAAAACCAGAGCATCCAAAGGCTCTGGGTAACTGATTATAGTGCTTATCTTTGGAGGCTGGTTCAAGGTGGTGTGACTTAATCTCTCCTTGTGAAAATTATCCTCAAAAGCTCACATAGAAGGCATTACAATGCTGGGATGGGAGATAGAAAGAAAATAACAGCCCACAATCAATAAAATCCAAGAGTGGGCAACAGATTTCATCCAGATCTGAGAGGTGGACAGCTGAATGGAGAGGACACTAAACTTAAAGAGGGAGAACCAGAAGGTTTCTGAGGCCCGTGATAGGCTAATTATCTTGGGACACAGGGGTGTGGCCAGCTGATGGGTATTGGGGAATGAGATCCCTAAGACTCTCCATTCATTGATGAATTTTTTTTGCTAATTCCTTATTTAAGGAATGATACCCAGGTGTATGATTTTGAAAACAGAAAAATTCCTATGGTGAAATTTTCTTAAGGTATTTTACATGATAGAATAACTCTTCAGAGACATCTAACATCTCTTAAGGTGGTAATAGCATCACACTGAATAGTCTAATGCCATTGGGTATGGATTTTTTATCATGCATTTTTTCCAATGTCTACGCAATTTCCCACATCCTATTTGCAATAAAACCCAGTGGGTATCGTTCTGGTTTGAGGCTAATGACCCTGTAGCAAACCAGTCTTCTGTTGGTAAGATATAGACATAAGTCAATTAGTCATATGATTTTACTGGTAAATCAACATGTTGATTAGATAAAACCCATTTTCATAGCCACTGAAGACACATCAGTTTCTTTTTCTCATGCATCATGATGTAATGCATTTCATTAATTAGTAGATATTGGAGATTAGCATATATCAGTGGTGCTCAACTAGGGTGAGTTTGCAATAGACATTAAAGAATGATGAGAAAATTTTGGTTGTCATACTTGGGGTACCACTGGCATTCAATGGGTAGAGTCCAGGAATGCTGTTAAACATCCTACCACCGGGCAGCCTCCCACAACATAACCATTGGTATATTTACTGGGACTAGATAAAATTTATGGAGAATAAACAATTCATGGAAAATAACAACTTAAGGGAAACTGACATTAAAGATGTTTTTAGGATGACTTTCTATTCAATTACATGGTATAAATTTTATTTTTTAAATTAATAAATTTTTAAAAATCCTGACCTGAGGATATTTTTCCATTGAGTTTTTAAAAAAATATTTTATTGATTTTTTACAGAGAGGAAGGGAGAGGGATAGAGTTAGAAACATTGATGAGAGAGAAACATCAATCAGCTGCCTCCTGCACACCTCCTACTGGGAATGTGCCCACAACCAAGGTACATGCCCTTGACCGGAATCGAACCTGGGACCTTTCAGTCTACAGGCCGACGCTCTATCCACTGAGCCAAACTGGTTAGGGCTCCATTGAGTTTTAAAGAGTGGAAGAGAGAGGGAAAGACAGAGAGAAATATTGATGTGAGAGAAACACATCGATTGGTTGCCTCCCGCACAAGCTCCAACCAGGGCCTGAGCTGGGGAGAAGCCTGCAACCAAGGTACGTGCTCTTGAACAGAATCAAACCCGGGACCCTTCAGTTCCCAGACCGACACTCCATCCACTGAGCCAAACCAGACAGGGCAAGGTATAAATTTTATTAATTCAAGTTTATCGTGTCCCTTAGGAATGTTTTACAGTTTTCTTGTTAACATTTTATGCTAAGTTCTTTCCAAAGTATTTTAGTTTTTTAATTTCCATTATAAGTTGGGCTCTTCCGTCCCTTATATTTTCTAATTGTGATTTTTATACGTCAAAGGAATTGACTTCTATAAATTAATATGGGACTCCACTGATTGTTTCTCCAATTTTCTTTATCTTTTTTTGTCTAACTTTAGTGGCTACTACTGGAATTTAATTCAATTTTATTTACTAGTGGCCCGGTGTATGAAATTCATGCACATTAAAAGGGAATTAATTAGCGGAAATATTTTAATATTGCTATTTGCCCTTTCTCTATAATAGAAGTGTGAGAGATGAAAGGAAATTAGTAAAATGTATATGAAAATAATATATAAATTTATTAATAAACAGTAACAAAAGGATATAACAGAGGCATGATATAAAAACAAAAACATGATATGAAAACAACAAAAACACGATAGAACAACAGTGATGCAAACAATGGCTGATAAAGTGATTAAACTTATTCTAATATCTCCCTGTACACCACATTAAGAGTGAAAACACTTTCAGAGTGCTTGAATCATTTCCCTTGTGCTGAAGTATTTAGAACTTTAACGTCACATGCTCTTCAAACTAGAGAGAAAGCAACATATAACTGACCATGTGCGAAAACGGGTTCAGGTAGGAATATAGATATCTACTCTGTCTAGAGTTTGTCCTTGTGATTAATAGTCATCACAAATGCTGGCATCATGGGAAACTGTCATTGAATTAATTTAAATGGGAGGCCAGTGTCAGATGGGGACAAATCAATTTTTGGAATCAGAACAACCTCTCCCTCTGCAGATCCTGTTAATACTTCAGCTTCAATAATTTTAGGTTGTAATCTTTTGATAATAAATCTAGTACCATTACAAAGACCCCATTTACTATTAAGATTTCTCAATAGCATGATGATTGCACCCACTTTCAATTTTAATTTATGACACAGCATTCCCGAAGGAGTAACACTATTAAGAAATTCAATGGCAAAATTTTCCTTTCAGCATCATCTGTTGAATCAATGGAATCATCACTCAAATGTGTGTGAAAATCTCCATCGAGTGTATCCAAAATGTCTTCATTTAATTTTTGAATGTGCTCATTTTTTTGACAAAGAATTGCACGTTTAGATATATTTTTAATATTATCTATAGATATAGTATTTCCAAAGGTAGCTTCAATAATAGATCCATTACAAATCATTTCACAGGGGATTTCAATAATATCCATTCCTAAATGAAAACTGCTATCAAGTTTGTCATCTCCAAGTTTTACTAACCATCCACTATAAGCAGAATCCTCTGATCTCATATTTGTTGTAAGAGACAACTTTCTGAAACATCCACAAACATCACAGTACTTTAAACTCGTTTGTACTATGGCCGATCACATAGCATGCGGCACAACAGTGAGACATTGTTGAAAATCCCCTCCAGGAAGAAGAACTTTCCCACCAAATACAACATTCAAATTCATAATTTCTCTTAGTAATCTGTCTATGGCGTTTATAGCATGACTGGATGCCATGTGCATTCATCAATAATGAGAAGTTGGGCCTTTTTAATAGTTTTAGCAACTTCACTGTTTATATCGAGTCTAGAAATTGAAGTTTCATTTAATGGAATTGGTCATTTATATTGGGAATGAAAGGTCCTTCCACCTGGAAGTAAATTTGCAGCAATTCCTGTAGACGCTGTGGGTAAAACAATACCACCACGACCTCTAATATAATGTATTAAAACTTTATACAGATACGCAGGTGAATGGGGTTTCTGGCTGGCAGGCCACTGACAGCAAGCTATCCAACAGCAGATTCTGTGAGGAACGGGGCTCCCTCCTCCCTACTGTCAGGGTCTGGTTTGAAGGCCAGCCATGCCCCCTGTTGGGCCAGACCCAGAGTTCTACCACACCGTAGCCTCTGCCTCAGCAACCCAGGACTGACTGCCGCTGGGTGCTCCTGGCACTCCGAGGGTGGGTTCTTCTCTCAGACTTGCGGGAAACAGCTTGGGGAGGGCGCAGTCCTTGGCAAGGCGACCCAGGACTCAGTGCGTCCACGCTCTGAGGGCCGGTTCTTGCCTCAAACCTTGCCCTCATGGGAAACAGCTCAGGGGAGGGTGCCTTGGATGTGACAGGCGAACACCCAGGGTTTTTATATAAATAGATGCTAATAATAGTAGGTACCTAATCATATCATTCCCCAATACTGAAACATCCTTGCAATACTAAAAAAATCCTACACTCGGACAAAGTATATATTTCTTCTGATGCACTCTGGATTCCATTTCAATATTTTATTTAGCTTTCTTTTTTCCTAAACTTTCTTGAGAAATATTGGTCTACTGTTTACTTTTTTGGGGGAATCCCAACATTTAGTGTGTTTTAGTTTCATTGTTACACTGCCTTGAAAAAAAGAATTTGGAAGATTTTGTTATGAAAAAAAATCAATAAAAATCCAATATAAACAAGTAAAAACAGTTATTATAGTTTAGTTAATTTATTAAACAGGATTTTGTATGTTGATACACTTAATTTCTAAAGGAGAAAAAAATACCAAGTCTAAACTCCCAACTTAGAATAAAATTTCTATTTAGGCTTTACTGGATTCTGTCTCTACTCTAAGATTCCTTAGTAAAATTTACTTAACTAAAAGGTTTTAAACATAGCTATTTCCAGCCTTCATTTTTTCTCATTTAAAAGAGTTTTAATTTTTATAGAGACTCTACCCAATGTGTATACAGCAAAATATAGGTCACTGTCAAGAATGAAAGCAAAAAGCTTATGTTCTATGTTTTAACACCTTTCCCTGGTTCACTAAAGCTTTTTCTAATTCATACCCAAATTAGACAAGAAGTTAGCACATTTTAATAAGAATGTATAAGCATTATAAGTTAAAAACTGATCCCAAAGTTTGAGCCCAGGCTTGTTTTGAAGAGGAAAACTAGAATTTCCTCATACAGAAATGTGGAAAGAGTGTACCTGATCATGATCAACCTCTACAGGCTGCTTCTTAATGATCCAGGTGACGGACTCGGAGAGTGGTGGGGTAGTCAGGGATCCTGAGTAGGTCCAGTAGTCCGGGCAGGTGGGCATCAGGCAGGAAGGGTTGAATGACCCAAATTCCACTATGGTATCCTGGCCAAGAGAAAGGGTCACCAAACTATCATTTCATGGTGAGGACCACCACTCAGGAATCAGATGACAAGGCAACAACTCTAGGAGTGTCTGGGGATCAGCCGTGGTCCAGAAGAGCTCCTTAGGTCCTCTAGACAGAATCACGCACGCCCATGCCTGCAATTAACTCTGTATTTCTGACACTCCTCAGTGGGAACACAGCAGAACCCATTTTCCCCCTCCATTCTAGCGAGTTTCCAGCAGGTGGTCTCCTCTGAATTCTTGGGGGGCATTAGGTGGTGGCTGGTGCACAAAGAAGGAGGCTTCCTTTTTCAAGAGACTAATAGCATCCTCCTTTCTAAAATGCAATGCAAATTAGGAGGAGCCAGGATCCTAGACTCAAAAGGGAGTGAGAAAGAAGAAGGAAGGAAAGAGGGGGAGATGGGGAAGGAAAGAGAAAGAGAGCAACATATGGACTTCCAGGGAGCAGCCCCTTTGGGATTCTGAATATTGAACAACTGATCTTGGGGCTGGACAAAGGTATCCGTCCTGAAGGATATGGGTAATTGTTATTTAGAGGTGGACAAGCCAAGTTTCTGTCCAACTTTTCTCTGCTTCCTGCCTGAGGGAGGGTAGCTAGAGTCAAGAAGGCTGCTTTAAGTGTGTCCACAAGGACTGAGAGGGAGCAAGTGTTGGGAGCAGAGGAGGATACCATAGTGGAATTTGGGTCTTTCGACCCAGCCTGCCTGATGCCCACCTGCCCGGACTACTGGACCTACTCAGGATCCCTGACTACCCCACCACTCTCCGAGTCTGTCACCTGGATCATTATGTTCCCAAGTCCTCGAATGCTCAGGCCATGGCAGCAAAACCAGTGGCTAGTGCCCACTAACAGAATCCACTGAGGTAAAGTACATCTCCCAATACAAAGGGCCTTGTTAGTGTCTCTAGTCTGAGATTGAAACATAAAATATATTTCAAGTGATTTACAAAAAAAAAAAATTACCTTATGCTTAATTGATGGCAGTATATCCACCAATTTTTGTAGCTCCTTAAGATGCTTGTGTAGCTAAAGAACAATAAATGAGAGAACATTAAAACAATTGACATCTCACTTTGTCATGCAATTGTAATAGAATGTGATTTAAAATCAGACCCCTGGTGACTACCTAAAAACAATCCCCGGTAGTGAAACTGCACTTAAACTGACAATTTAGAATGTTATAAACGTCACTGAATGAAAGCAGATACAAAACAAATGAATAGGTTGTTTGCTGACAGGCTGGAGCCCACAGTCTACAGGGAAAGGTGTGACCTTCTCCATTTGCTCCCCACTCTGAGCCTCACTGGCATTTGGCCTGCGGAAGCTCCGGAGGCTGAAGCTGTCCAGAAACCTCATTGTAGTAACCATGTTTTCCAGTTTCTGTATCTGATGCTTTGATATCTGACATATTGCTGAAGTAGAAGGGTGGCCCCTCCCACGGTTAGCTAATTCCTAGAGAGAACAAACAACTGGGAGTATGCCTTTCATCTGCAAACCAAGCAATCCAGAGTCCAGACCCCAGTCACCTCCTTTATAGGGTTCTTAATCTCTGGGTCACTATTCCTCTGCCCTAATCACCCCAGGGCCTGGGACCAGTCAACTATGGACAGCTTCTCTGCCCCAGAACCCACTGAAATTATTCAAAGCACCCAATCCTAAACCTGCTTATGCTGCCTCCCCGATTCTTTCCCATGGACTCCACAATAAAGACTGTTTCCATGTCTTCTTTTTCTCTCACTGCTTCCTGACCATCCCTGGTGCTTTCCCACGTGGCCCTGGGTGGTGTGCCAAGGCCTCCTATTTTAGGGATCTGTGAGTATAACAAAATTCTTCCTACATGACAGTCATTTCCGTGTCTGTGTGTCTTCCCATACCTGATGAAACCAAATCCTGGGTTTCCTTTAAACATTCAGTCTCCAGAGTGGACCGAAGCAGGGAGCTTACAGGAGGCCTGCACCTGCAGAACCTGCAGGAGCTCAGAGGCCCTGTGCAGAGTGTAGTCCCCAGATTTTCAATCTAGTTCTCCAGTTGCTAGTTGTGTGACCTGGCAGGAAAGCACTTATCCTCCTTGAGCTTCACTTTCTTCAACTGAAAAACAGAGATGACACTATTGCTATCAGAGACCTCTTAGGAACATAAACAAAGTGTATAGTCGCACAGCACTCATAAATATTACTCCCTTTTATGTTCATTTCCCATAGTTGTTTGCCTTTATCTTTTTATTCCATTTAAAACTATTCTTAACTAAGCTCACATTTTAACCATTACTTATTTAGGGTTATTTGCTTTTATCCTTTTACATTAATGCTTACAAATAGAAATAGAATGCCAACCACAGAGGTAATTTTAAAGTTTCTAGGAGTCACATTTAAAAAGATTTTTTAAAAGAGAAATTTTTATAACATTTTATTTCACCAAATATATTGAAAAATATGGCCGTTCATTTCAACATGTAATCAATATGAAAAATTATTGAGGCATTTACACTTTTTTCCATACTTCTTTAAAATCTGTTATCTTACATGTACAGTATACATCAATTTGGAAGCTAAATTTTCATTAGAAATACTTGGTTTGTATTTAGATTTCTATGTGGCATATATTAATATATATATATTAATTATATATTATATATATACTAGAGGCCCAATGCACAAAATTTGTGCACAGGGGTGGGGGGGTTCCCTCAGCCCAACCTGTACCCTCTTGCAGTCAGGGACATCCCCCTTGCAATCTGGGCTGCTGGCTCCTAACTGCTCTCCTGCCTGCCTGCCTGCCTGATCACCCCTAACCACTCACCTGCCTGCCTGGTCACCCCTAACCACTCTGCCTGTCTGCCTGATCTCCCCTAACTACTCTGCCTGCCTGCCTGATCACCCCTAACCACTCTGTCTGCCCGCCTGATCGCCCCTAACCTCCTCTGCTTCGTCTGGAAGGACATCCAGAATAATTTCCAGAAGGTCCTTTGGCTGTCCAGTCTAATTAGCATATTACGCTTTTATTATTATAGATGGCTTCTTACACAAATATATATTTATGACATATATATATATGCCATAAATTCTTACCCGATTCTTACCATAAATTCTTACTTTGATGCTGAACCCAATTAAAATTCTTTACCCCGAGGATAGGATATGCTTTTTATTGATTTTTTTTTTGGAGGGGGGGGGGAAAGGAGGTGAGAAGGGGGAGGGGAAAAAAAAAGGGAGAGAGAGAGAGAGAGAGAGAGAGAGAACGAACATGCCAGAGAGGGAGAGCGAGAGAGAAACATTGATGTGAGAGAGAAACATTGACTGGCTGCCTCCTGTAAGCACCCAACTGGGGATCAAACCCACAACCTGGGTATGTGCCATGACCGGGAATACAACTGGAGACCCTTTGGTGCACTGGATGATGCTACAGCCGAGCCACACAGGCCAGGGCTTACATTATATCTATTGGAAAGCATTACTCTACATGTTTGTTAGCTTTTTCTCCTGTGCCTTGCCCCTGTACTGTACTTTAACTTGAGATGTGCTATTTCCTCATCTAATTAAAGACCTAGTAGGCCTAGAGCTTAGTGCAGGACTGGATACACAAGGACCCTCCAGGTGACTTTGTGAGGATGATCATAGTAAATTATTTTATTAGAGCACCAGGGCTGTAAAAGGCACTTTGATGCTGAACCCAATTAACCTAGCACAGTGGTCAGCAAACTGCGGCTCGCGAGCCACATGCGGCTCTTTGGCCCCTTGAGTGTGGCTCTTCCACAAAATACCACACGTGGGCGCGCACGTACAGTGCGATTGAAACTTCGTGGCCCATGCGCAGAAGTCGGTCTTTTGTGGAAGAGCCCCACTCAAGGGGCCAAAGAGCTGCATGTGGCTCGCGAGCCACAGTTTGCCAACCACTGAATTAGCACATTATCAGCAGAGGAGACTAGAGCCCACACTTCTTGGTGCTCAGTTCATTCAGCCCTATTTGTTAGTTCCCTATAGCTACAGATACCTCTGGGGCCGTTAATATAATCCCAAGGGGCTCTTAACCTGCCCATTGTTTCTCAAGACTACTTGAAAGTTAATGAAAGACAACACAGGCTCGGTGTCCTGACCTAAATTATCTGGGGATTGACAGAATTATTTGTGAAGAAAACATTGTAAAATAAATACAATAAAGTTAAACCCTCAACATAGTTCTTGGAAACTGCAATTTTAAGCAAAATGACTTATAAGGCAATCAATTTTACTATAGGTTCACTGATATACAGAAATATGCCATAGAAACTTAACTCTTATTCATTATATCCATGAGCCTATGATAATACTGGTTAGTCACAGTTTCCAAGCACCCATCCATGCCTGTAGGTGAGCACTTACTATACTATTGTTCTCCAAGCATTATTTGTGTTCTTCACAATTAAATGGAGAAATATAAAACAACTTTCTAATAGAGTTCAGTTATACTATCGGCCAGTCCTGTCAGACAGAACGGTTCTTTCCTCTACCAATGGACATTTCCAATATGGTAAGTGCTAGCCACATGTGGCCATACAATTTTAATAAATTTATATTTACATGTAAATACAGACAGTCCTCGGGTTACATCGGACTTGACGTACGTCGTTTCGTGGTTATGTCACCATCTCCCATTTATTTATATATAAAAAAATTTCTGTCATTTTGACGTATGTACATATGTGCTTTATGTTTTTTTATTATTTATTCACCACAAGTAAAGGTCAGGAGTTATCTTTCTTTTAAATTTTTTTACTGTTTCACTTCTTTACCGCTGTGTATGTGCTCCATATGAGTGACATAGGAGCTTATGTAGGTGGGTTCTGACTTACGGCGAAAATCGCGTTATGTCACGCTGTAGGAACGGATCTCCGATGTAACCCAAGGACCTACTGTACATACATGAAGCTAGTGGCTACATTTATACAGTGCCATTCTATTCCAAGTTGTTCTACAAAGAAATGTTTCTCTTCTAAAAGTAAGGAGATCATGACGTTAAGAATCATTGGACTAGTAACAAAACTGTTACTCTAGATGATAGTCTTTGTATTTCATTAAATTAAGAATTAACATAATTAAATGTATTTTTTCATGGTCTAAGACAGGGGTCCTCAAACTTTTTAAACAGGGGGCCAGTTCACTGTCCCTCAGACCGTTGGAGGGCCGGACTATAGTTAAAAAAAAAACTATGAACAAATTCCTACGCACACTGCACACATCTTATTTTGAAGTAAAAAAAACAAAACGGGAACAAATACAATATTTGTATTTGCATGTGGCCCGCGGGCCGTAGTTTGAGGACCCCTGGTCTAAGATCTCATGCCTAAATTACTTTAATGTGACAATTAGTCTAAATTTCACGGGAAAATACACTAAGTGAAACTGATTTTATTTTCATCTTGGGTAACAGGTGCAAGGATTTTATCTTTATTTTATCATGTTACCAGTCCCCACAGTTAAGACTGTCAACATTTACTGTCTGCTACTTGAGATGACAGCAAACAGTAATTGGAGTTTACAGCCAGTGATTAGCTAGGGGGAGGGGGGGCAGTGAAGGTAAAGCAGGGAACACAGGGCTCTAGTGAAATGCTGCTTTCTGAAATTGCCGTATCTTCCTCCTTCATTGACAGCTTAATTTGCTTCACCCCATCCTAAAAATGGTCAAACTGAAACACTTGAGGGAGACACTGAGCCTATGATGATGAGAAAGATGGTGATGAGGATTATAATCCCAGGACTAGAATAGCCACCAACAGGGAGTCCTCTCTGTGGCAGGCACAGCTAAGGACTTCCAGCTATCTCTGCTAACCTCCAACATTCTTGGGTCACTCACTCTTGGTCACAAGTGAACACTGGGCCTTCTGCTGGGGTACTGAGCTGCCAGAAACAATGAGGATTATCTTATACCAGGATATAAGCACAAGACATGCTCACTGGCCCAGGGCGGTAGAGACCATCCTGGGTGAAAACAGGGAGGGATGGTGTCATATGACAAAAGCAAAATCAAATGCTGATTGTCACCTGTTTTTCTTAGCAACTTACATACAAGAATATCTGATGTGGGAATTTAATCAAGGGAAGTCCCATTTCCCCAAGCCACCACTACTTTTTGTTGTTGTTGTTTTGTCAGCAAAAAAGAAATAAAACTATCTTAAAGATATGAGCATATTGGATTTTAGACTTATACCTTTCAACTTTCTGTTAAGAAAAGTAAAACTTTATTAACCAGATAAATATCACTATTTTTTTCCTATTTAAGCCTCAAAGTGCCAGTGTTGAAACTGGGTAGGATGTGGGCCTGCTGATAGGAAGCCACACCCAGCAACCAGAAATGTATTATAACTCTGGGCAGTTCATTTTAATGAAAACACGGTCAATGTGGAGAAAATAAATACACTCTCAAAATACATGTATGAAGCAGTTTCAAGGCAATGGGTTTAACTAAATTAGCATTACTAATGAATTCCTTTTTGTAAAAAACAAACTGCAATGCTCTAGCAATTTATATTTTTATTTTAAGATGAATTACTCTGCTTTTACTTTTTAAAAAATGTTCTTATTGATTTTTAGAGAGAGAGAGGAAGGGAGAGGGACAGAGAGATAGAAATATCAATGAGAGAGAAGCATCATTGATCAGCTGCCCCCTACAAGTCCCCCACTGGGGATCGAGCCACAACCTGGGCATGTGCCCTGACCAGGAATAGAATTGTGACCTCCCGGTTCATAGGTCAACGCTCAACCACTGAGCCACACCAGCAAAGCTCACTGGATAAAATTTTAGAATATAAATACTTCCCTTTCTCAAATGTACATATTTAAAATAACAGGATTTCAAATATCCTATATAATAAAAGCCTAATATGCAAATTGTCCCCTCGATGGGGAGTTTGACCAGGGGGCAGGGCCGTCTGGCCAGCTGCCCATGGCCCCTCCCCCCGCTGACCCTGCTCCTGCTGGCTTCGGCAGCAGCAGGCAGCTGGGGGGAAGGGAGGCCCTGGCCTGTGGCCAGCAGCCGCTAGGGACCCTACCAATGCACGGATTTCGTGAACTGGGCCTCTAGTATAAAATAATGCTTACCTTGTCAAAGATATTCAGTAATTCCAAGTCAGCTATGGCCTTTTAGCTTCAAGAACAAAATTATACACCAAGACATAAAAAGACAGACACTTCAGAGATAAGATATATACTGTACAAGGTCAGCATTGCTGCCTAAAGCCAATCACAATTCTTAAATGAAAAGTAACAGTTTATCGAGAAGTGGTAAAACTTACGTACCTCATAAAAACCCAAGATTATGAAACCACAAATAATGTTAATCCTCAAACACAGCAGACAACAATGAACGAATGACCTACTGGATTTCACAGACAATATGTCTGTCCTTAAGTCTGTCCATGAAGATGGGACCATAGGCTGGATGGGTCACAGGGAAGATAAGCTTTCTATGCTCCATGCCTTTTGCGATCACTGATTATTTATGTATGATATTAAATTTTACTTACACATTCCTCATCTGTTTTGCAGACTTAGAAATGTGTGAAGAAAGAAAAGATTCTAACAGCCTTGTAAAATCACTCATAAATTATGTATTTATTAAATGCCTCAGCTCTTACACTGTCATATATATATATGACATATAAGCAAAAAAAAGTACTAAAGGTTATAACATTGAAAAAATCCTTTGATTCTTATCAGATTGACCCTTCATTTTCTCATCACCTGATATAGAAAGTCAGCCTCTTGCAATTCTCTGAAATTTAAATTAGAGGTTATGTTTCCATGTCTTAACTGAGAAAGCTTAGCTTCCTCCTTTCACCCACTTCTTTTTCTGAGAGTATGTTCCTAATCGGGGGTTGCCTAAGGTTTCAAAATACATTTCTTAACCTGTTTTGTGTGCCGCCCCAGTGCAGCCTCTGATATGCACTTTCCTCTTCCCATCATATTTTCACAATATTCACCTTATGACAAAATTCACTTAACTTTTACTGTGTTCCAACTATGAGTGGTGGTAAACTTTTGTATGGCAGGTGTGTACAGGGCATAGGAATGGAACCTTTGGTGAATTTCGCCTTTAGGTGAATTTCAGTCCTAGTACTGAGTTTACAATTTCTGAGTAAAGGAGGAAAGCCCTAGAAAGCTGAAAGGTTTTCATTTAGAAAATATTTAAGAACAGTGCAGTTCCTTACCAGGGCCCAGAAGGGAAGGTGGGTGGGATGAACTTTGGTTCACTGTAGATGCCAATGCAGGGTGAGAACAGTAACCTTTCTGAAGGATATGCAGGGGCAGATTATGTGTAGGGTGTAGGGCAGCTTCCCACCAGAGATTTCTTGACTTCTCACCATATTGCAGCAAGACTCTGAAATAGCAAAGTGGATATACCCAGATTGTAAGTAAAGGAAGAAGGGAAAGCAAAAAGCAATATGGTTTTCACTGTCTGACAGAGAATAAATCCTACCTAAATTAATGTGTACACATCTTCATTACCTCCCCATATTTCTCAACAAAAATAAATGGTGGGTGGGGATTACACTGATTATAAGAACGAGTTTCCAGGAGCCTTACAGCAAAAGTTTTTAACTCCTGCCACAAAGAATCATAGGCACCAACAAGGTTTGTATTTTGTAGTTTCTTCCCCTCCAGCTCCCGGGACTGCATACAAAAGAAAAAGGAAAGAAGAAAGAATTGAGAAGTAGAGAAGGCCCAGAGTAGTCCAAATGACACAGCTATGCTACTGACCTTCTGCTCTGGGAGTGGCTGTGAATCTTTCCCGGGAAGATCAACAATGCAGGTCTGAGTGAGACCCAGATACAGGCCCCTCGGTTTCTGCAACTGCAACACCCCCAGCACCCGAATTCTTTGGGACAGCTGTTCTACTTTTAAATGGACAGAACTCTAAGGGGGTGTAGTTGTCCAGTGACACTCAGGAGTGGAGAAGCAGGGTTAGAGAAGGAAGGGGCGATTCCCTGCCTCCTCCCCACCATTCTTCAGAGAATTCCCGCCGGGACTGTGGCCATCCTCCCGAGGTCAACAGCTGTCCCGGCTCCCGGACGCATCGCAGAGTGTGGCTGTGTATGTGAGAGGGTCCCTGTCCTCTCTATTAGGCCACGTCCCCTTGCTGCACTTGCTACCGGGATGAGGTTCATGCGGGCGGCCATCTTGGCCACGCCCCCCCACGTCTCGACACGCCCCTCACGCCTGCGCGTCATTCGCTTACGTATTTCCAATTGGGCCCCCGACGCCCAACAATGCCTTAAGCCACGCCCCGGCCACGCCCTCCTAAGGGCACCTGGGCTTTGCTCAGAGCCTCTTCCACGGTGGAGCGCCTGCGCGCTAACGTGGCCCCGCCCCTTCCCTCTGCCTGGGTTCAAACCTCCTCCTAGGACGGTCTTCGCGACGCCTCTGAGGGCAGCAAAGCTACGCCCTACGGACTGGGCGCGCCCTCAGGTTCAGGGTACGTCCTTGCGTACACTACTCCGTGGCCCCTCCTCTCTATTGGTGTTCACCCTCCTTCTGCTGACTCCACGTCTGTCCCTTGTGCCCTGTCCCTGCTTTTAACTCTAGTCATTCCTGTGCCTGAGTTTACCCCCCCCCCGCCCCCGCAGTCTCTGGGCTAGGCCAAGGCCCCGCCCCTACCCACAGGGCCGGCGCCTGCGCTCCTTACGCCCGGTTCCAGGCTCTGCCCCTGTGGTCCGGGTCGCATTTCTTCCCTCCTGCATTCCACGCCCCTCTGTCTTGACCAATTCCGACGTTCGGTCCCTGATACGTGGCAAGATCCGTTGGCCAGGCTCATCCCGCTCTTGCGCATTTTCCTACATTCGGTCTTGGCCTCTCCCTGGGTTCCCAGGCCACCTGCTGTTGGTTCCTTCCAGACCAACTCACGCCTCCCGCTCTCCCTCCTTTGGTCCTGAGAAGCCATGGAGGAGTGGGCGGGGCCCATGAGTTTCCAGAGAAAACCTCCCAGGTCTCAGAGCTAGAAGTCAGAGGCATTTATATAAGGGAACAGGCCTGGGGATCCTAGATCCTCGTCTAGTAATTGACTTTTCTTCATATTTTTCCCAGCTCCAAACACCACAACTATGAGCAGAATCCGGATCGGAAACATAACTGGGAACCTACTGGAACTGTGTTCCTACCAGCCCCTCGGCTGACCTTTAGTGCTAAGCAGCTGCACGGAGTAAGCATGCGCCTCTACTTCCTGATGTAGCCTTAAGATGATTTTTCCTAGGCACCCTGTGTGTAGGGCCTGTGGAGACAATACCACACTTAAACCTCTGCCTACGGCCCCCTACTCTGAGATTATCTTCTTTACTCCCTCCAGTTACAATTCTGGGTCCACAAAAAAAAAGTGAAGCGGTTATTACCAGCTTTGTTGTTTTTTTCCTGCCCCGAAATCTCTGAATGGGCACTCCTGGGGGCAGGGCACTTTCCATTAACCATTCAGGTATTCATTAGTTTAAATTGCATTTATGAAGTACTGAGTTCCAGTGACAAATAAGAAAACCACAAGAAGCTTACAGACTGAAGTCCCCCCCCCCCCACTTGAATTTGACTGGAACAAGATTTGATGAGAAAGTTAAGGAAGGTGTAGTATGGGGATTGTTTACTAGGTGGAAAAGGACTTGGCAAATGCTGGTCTTTTTTTAAATTGAAATATAATTGACATATAACATACTAGTTTCAAGTGTACAACATAATGATTCAATATTAGTGTATATGTTGAAATGATCACAATAAGTGTAGTTTACATACATCTCACTACTCAGTTACAGATTCTTTTTCTTGTGATGAGAACTTTAAGATTTACTCTCTTAGCAACTTTCAAGTCTATAATACAGTATTATTAACTGTAGTTGCCGTGCTGTATGTTACATCCCATTACTTATTTATTATTCAACTGGAAATTTGTACCTTTTTACTCCCTTCACCCATTTCACCCCCCATTCCCACCCCTCATTCCACCTCTGGCAACCACCAGTCTCTTCTCCATATCTGAGTTTGGTTTGTTGCTTTTGTTAGTTTTTTTAATATTCCACATATAAGTGAGATTGTATGGTATTTGTCTTTCTGTCTGACTTATTTCACTTAGCATAATGCCCTTCAGGTCCATGTTTGTTTGTTTTTTGAGAAACATAGTTTTTCTTGACTTTTAGTCTCCAAGGAAATCCTGATTCTTCATCATGACACTGAGAACTAAATAGGAAACAAAGGACGATAAAGAGTTTTATATAGATACTCTCAATGTAAATTATGGACACAATCACAAAGCACAGTGGATTAGATCAATTCTATGACACTCCCAAGCTTCCTTTTCATTTGAGATCACAGGCTTTATTCAGGGCAGCATTTAGGTCACCACTCCCCATTACGGCAAGTTTCAACTCACTTGTCAACTGCTTGTGGAAGTTTTGTGACTAAGTCTATGTTCAGAGGGAAAAAGTTCTCTAATAAAATAACAAAGTCTGTGGTGGGTGCAGGATGGATGAGTGGTTGCAACAACCTATCTGGCATTTCAGATTTGTACTAATAGAGGTCTAGCATGCATGTCTTTTAGGCAGTCCTCAAAGACAACATTTTTTACTATAGGCTTTTGATGACTTTCACACAATAGCAGGATCAAGGTCATTATTGCTGGCCAAACTTAAGGGCAGAAATGTTGATATACTGATTAATTCATATGCTTTGTATATCAGCCAAAACAAGGTTAGTTTAAGATTCTTTTATGAAAAGGAGAACCTCTAACCAAAAAGACACATGGCCCAATAGCCCCTCCACCTCTTTATAGAGGTTGGCAAAGGAAGTACCTATAGGCTAGGCTAAATGTGACAGGGTGACTGTCAGAAGATTAAGGATGGAAAATGCTACTCTATAGAGCATGGCTGCAATAATTTTAGCCTAGAAAAAAAAAATCATGACTTACCTAACTGAGAATACTCTTTTTGTATAACAACCCAACAATATTGGAAACAGTAAAACATCTAGGAATAAATGTCAGTAAAGTCTTGCTTTTACTACACAGAACCCATTTTAATGTATTGGTCTTCATGTACAAGATGAGGCACGAAGACAAGCACATAGGCATTCTGTTTAAGAAAGTGTCCTTTAGCCCTAACCGGTTTGGCTCTGGATAGAGTGTCAGCCTGTGGACTAAAGGGTCCCAGGTTGGATCCCCGTCAAGGGCATGTACCTTGGTTGTGGGCACATCCCCAGTAGGGAGTATAAAGGAGGCAGCTGAATTGCTGTTTCTCTCTCATGGTTGTTTCTAACTCTCTATCCCTCTCCCTTCCTCTCTGTAAAAATCAATAAAATATATATTTTTAAAAAATGTCCTTTAAATTCCTACCTTAGGAATATTAAGTTGGCAGGATTACACTCACTCAGTTGGTCTGAATTAATCTTTATTTCCACACAGTAGTGATTAACTTTCTCTGAACTAGAAAAATGTTACCCTGTGAAAAAAAGGGACAAAGTTCATAATGGTTATGGCTTTTTATTAACCCTCAAAATTTGATGAACCTTCAGATTTTTTTCTCATCTTAAAAAGGGCATATCATATGGGAGTGGAAACAAAAATATTCCAAAGCCTAGGATTTCTTGTTTATCAATGATAATGAAGTTGTTATTTTCTGGCCAAAAATGTAAAAACAAATTGCAGTGTACCTCATAGGTACTTCATTTTCACAGTCTCGAGCTACTTAGAATGTCAGTTTATAATTCATATAAGTCAATTCAGTTTTATTAAATTATCAAATATTCAAGGGGCATGAGAAATGTAGAATTGAACCAAATATATCCCCTGCCCTCCAGAAACTTAAAGTTTGTAGGATACGAAAGTAAACCATGTTAGCAATAAATGCATGTATGGCTGTGAACAAAATGCTGTAAGAACGCAGGAAGAGAGAATAGAAAGTTAGTAGTTTGGACAAGTTTACAACAAATAAAAATCGATAACAAAAACTAAAGAAAGTTTTCTCAAAGGAGATGATACTGAGATAGGCCTGTAAAAATGGCTAATATGTTTAAAGGTACAAAATGAAAAAGGGAAAGCTCCCAGTATTGAAGTTAAGGAACTAGTGTGAAAAGAACACACAGAAAGAACAGAGGTAGGATATAGTCCACTTGCAGGGACTAGCTGGCAGAATGGCTTAGAGGAGCATGGAGCAGCAGCATTAATGTGGATATGTCCTAAAAGCCCAACTTAGCTTCAGATCTTAACAGGTTCAAGAGTTTGGATTCTCTGACATAGGCAAAGGGGTGCTAATGAAGATTTCATGTGGAAATGACTTCATTGTAAATGACAAGGAGAAGGACAGAAACATTCAGTGATAGTGTGTTTTAGATGTCCTTATTAATCACTAGAGGCCTGGTGCACGAAATTTGTGCACAGGTAGGGTCCCTAAGCCTGGCTGGCGATCAGGGCTGATCTGTGGGGCAACCGGCAGGGTGATTGAGGGGTCCCTGCTGGCACCTGCCTTGGCTGGCCAGGTGCCCCCCTACTCCCCACTGCCACCACCAGTCAGGGCCTTCAAGCCAGGGGCAGCTCCTCGTTGAGGGTCTGCCCCCTGGTGGTCAGTGTGTGTCATAGCGACCAGTCGTTCCGCTGGTCATTCCGCTGGTCATTCTACTGTTTGGTCAATTTGCATATTAGGCTTTTATTATATAGAATGGGCTGTTGGACTGGGTGCAGCAACCAGGCAATTGTTCTTTCTTATTAGCCATCTTAATAAAAAGATAAATGAGTTTATTTTAATAATAATTTCAGAATGTGGAACAAATGATGTTAAAATCTCATAGTATGCTTGATTTTACACAATTTAGTTTCCTTTTATCTCCTGTTCTTCCTTTTGTCAGTTATTTCCAACTCAAATACAAGGAGCAGAAAGGTACTATATAAAGGCCTAAAAGATGTTTCTAAAGTTTGTAGGATGTTTGGCAGCATCCCTGTCCTCTAACCAACAGATACCAGTAGTGACAACCAAAAATGTCCTGAGTTGCCAAAATGTCTTCTGTAAGAAAAAAAAATCCACCACCCCCACCTCCATCGACAACCACTGAGGTAAAATAGTATTTTTCACAATAAACAAACTACTTTATCTTCCCATGTACCTTAACACTGAAAATTTAAAGAGAAAAGTAATTTTTACCTCCTAATTATACTGAAAATATTAGACTAATTACTATAAACATCTTGATACTGTTTTTATAGCATATCAATGTCATTTCAGTTTAAATGATGAAGAGTCACATTTATTAAAAATTCTACAACTTTTAGAAAATGAATGAGTAGAGCCAATAGTTTTTAAAGGTACAAAATGTTCAGCTATTAAAAGTTTGATTTCTTTTAATGTGTCACAGCTGGATACATTTCTCAAAACCCAATAAAATGTGCAGAGTAAAGTTATATTTGAAATGGTTTCACAGTTTACTAGTTTTAGGTGTTATGGTTTTATGAACACCTGTATGTGGTAATGAAACAATAATTGGGGTTAAGTTTTAAAAGCAACATTGGTTCTTCCTACCTCTTGTTTCATTGAAGGTAAATGGAGCATATATATCCCCACATGCTTTTAAAGCTGTGATGATCTTAAAAAGGCATCTCACATGAATGAAAAGAACAACCCACATGTTTTCACGTGATCTCATATTTAATTTACCCTCCTGAGCAGATCAATAGTTATGTGCTGAGAACCTGCTTTTCAATACTGTTGTGGAGTATGCAAAAACATGGAAAAATCAATTTCTTTTTCCTGTCTCAAGAGACTCGCTGTGTTTCCTACTGCTCATGGCAACAATAATCTCAACCTTTTATTTATGTTCTCTAAGCTTGGGACATTGAAAGTCAATAGTAAGGCCTGGGATGGGGAGCAGGGGTGGGGTGGGAGAGGTCAATGGGGGAAAAGGGGACATATGTAATACTTTCAACAATAAAGATTTGATTTTTTAAGAAGGAAGTCAGTAGTAACATATTCAGAATGATTGAAACTGCTTTACTTGTCATCATTACCATGGCTACTAATAAGGTATTAGGCTCCAATATGTGGAATTGCTGAAATGAGCATTGTATGAAGCAAGTTTGATATGAATTCTCAGGAGGTTTAATACTTAAAATTGTACATGAAAATAAAGAGTAGATACAAGATTTTGAAAAGTATAAGAAAGTAAAGACAGTATATTAAGAGGCAAGAACAATAGTATCTAGTTCTGTGTTCCACCTATTTTATTGAGCTATCAAGTTCTTTATTAAATCATTTTTAGCATGTTTGAAGTGATCCCTACCTTTTAAGAATCTTCATATTTTAAGTCAATGTCTTACTTTATAGTTTCTCTTTCTATTCACCTGACGGGACCCATGAAAGTTGATATTTAAAAAAAATTTATATGTTCTTATTGATTTTTAGAGGGAGAAGGGAGACAAATAGAGATAGAAACATTGATCAGCTGCCTCGTGAACGCGAACGCCCCCTATTGGGAATTGAGTCCGCAACCCAGGCATGTGCCCTGACCAGGAATTGAACCAATGAAACTCTTAATTCATGGGTCGATGTTCAACCACTTAACCACACAAGCTGGGCAAAAGTTGATATTTTTAATCATTTCATTTTGGGCTGCTGTTTCTTTTGCAATTGTCAAATACTTTTCTAAGAAAATACTGGAATATAGAAAAATTAAAACGTAATTATAGACTTTTTTGAAAAGAAGGATGAGATCACTGTGCATCTATACTTCTTATGTCATGTGCCAGAAGAATACTCCAAGGAAAATTAATAGCCACAGATATTTTCATTATTAACTGAGAAAGATTAAAAAGAAATAAGCCTATTAACCAGCTCAAGAGTTATAAAAAGAACAAGAAAGCCAGTATAATGACAACAGGGGTAAGGACTTAATGAATGTAAATAAGATTGATGAATCACAAAGCAGAAAGAAAAGAATTGAAAATTAAATTCAAGATCTTATTCTTTGATTAAACAACAACAAAACTAGATAAACCTCTGGCAAGATAATGGGAAAATGAGAAAAAAATACACACCAGAAAATATAAAGGGAATATAAGCAATGAATGTAGATTTTTTTATGGCAAAGATATATAAAGTCCATGAGAATACTGGAAAATCTTAATAAAATGAATGGAAGTTGTCAATAGCCAAAATGGACTCAGAAAGAAATATGAAACCTATAATAAATGGCAATACAAGAAATGAAACTTTTGAAATAACACTTTCTCCATAATAGATATGGTCCACATTCTTCAACTCTGAATTTTGTATTTTTTCTGCATTTTAAGTATTTGTAAACATAGACAATGTTAGAAATCTTTCTATAACATTTCAAGATGGCAATATAAAAGCAGGAAAAAATAAACTTTAAGAATCAGCACTTGAGCCCAGCTGGTGTGGCACAGTGGTTGGGCATCAACCCATGAACCAGGTCACCATTCGATTCCCTGTCAGGGCACATGCCAGTTGTGGGCTTGATCCCTAATGGGGGCATCCAGGATGCAGCCTATCAATGATTCTCTCTCATCATTAATGTTTTTATCTCTCCCTTTCTCTCCCTCTCTGAAATCAATGAAAACATATATTTTTTTAAAAAATTAGCTACATGATATTCTATGAAAATAAGTTAAAAAACCCAGGAAAAAAGCAGTAATTGAGTCTAGAAGCATGTTAAAAATCATCAAAATGAGTATTCAATGTAAGGAATTTATTAATATAATGCACCAAATGGTAAAAACTCTAGGATCATATTAAGAGATGCTGAAAAGACAGTTGATAAAATTCAACATTAATTATTGATAAAAGAAAATAGTAAACTGGAAATAAAGGAGACTTTTATCTTATAACACATCAAATTTAATGTGACTCACCAGATGCTGTGGAAGACCAGTAATCCCATTAAAGTGAGGAAGATGACAAGGTTCATGTTATTCCCATTACATCATCCTGTTCTGATAGTGCTGCTACAATGAGACAAAACGACAGCAACATCATGCAAGAAGATCCAAGGTTAAGGAAAGTATGTATCAACTATTAAAATATATTAATATTGGTCATCCGTGCTAGTTCATCATGGGTGTTTTGTACTTTTCTATGTTTTCTGTACAGAATTTGTGTTGCAAATTTTTTCTGTTGTTTTTAAAATGAGACAACAAACATTGAGAAATCATAACTTAAAAGGGAAAATATTTTCTCTCTTCAAATGAATGGCTTAGACTACAATTCAGCATTTTCCTGTCTTCAACTCTAGTCACGTAGATGATTAAGTAAAAGCAAAAGAGAGGTATTTGGTACTTTTATGACATTTCAGGCTAAAGGAAAGCTGAATTGGATTTCTGTCTCTAACATGGCTTTGTTCCTTGATGCCAGTTATCAGCTTTCTTACAATCTCTATTGACTTTTCCTTCCCATGATGACTTTATCTTGTCTAACATTTGCCAAGATAACTTGATCTAGTCTGACCTTGTTTGCAAGGGTTAGTTATGTGAGCTTTTCCTTCTAGGAAATTTTCATTTTAGTGAAATGAAAATTCACTAAATAGTGACACTTCTGGAATGGCTGGGCTAACTTTTGGCTGCCTCTCCCTCTAGTCTAACTTCGCCTGACTCTGAGCCCTGGCAACCAAAGTGGAGGAAAGGCAAAAAGCTTCCTCAGGTGGAGTTAGCAAACACAAATGGGTCAGATGATAACATACCACCCTAATTAGGAGGGGGAAATGGTGTGACTCTCAAAGTGTTGAAGAAGTGTCATTGTTTGCATTTTCTCATTGTTGCTTTAAAAATCCAAACTTTCTATTTAACATCCGGGTCACCCAACCTAATTTTCCCACTCATGGTTTTCAAGCCACAAGGTCGAGTTTGGGGAGCAAATGCATGAAGAGGCAGCATGGAAGAGAGGACAGCCCTGACATGGACCCTCTGTGGGGCTTCTACTGGCCTCTACAGAGTGCCCCCCAGGGAAGGAGTCTTGTCCATTCTTTATCTTACTCAGAGCATCTCTGAGGTTTTGCTGCAGTTTCAGCTTTTACACCATGATGACCTGAGATGCAGTGTGGTTCAGTGTGGTGGAGAGAGGGTTCAAGTGACACCTATTCACTCCTCCCATTGCCACCAATGCCTTGAACACAAGCCTTGATTTCCTCACTGTAAGGTAATTAGAACAACTGCACCAGTGAGGTGCTCTTTGGAGGATTAAAGAAAGAACCCAGCAGACCTAGTTTGTGGTGGGCAGCTCTTAATAACTGCTCTATGGCATCATTGACCAATGTGCCCACCAGCCACATGTGGCTACTTAATTTAATCAAGAATTCCTTTCACAGCAGCACCAGCCCCATTTCAAGTGCTCAACAGTCACCCATGTCTACTGGCTACCACTTTGTGTGGTGCAGCTAAGAGCATTTCCATCATCACAGGGTGTTCCATTGGACAGCACTGCTCTCTGTCATCAGCTGTGATTTTGCACAGCTCCCACACCTTCAGGCTGACCAAAATCATTCCCTTTGATTTGGAAGCTGGGCCAGGATGTTTGCCTGCTGAAGTGTGAGTCAGGTAAGGCCCTTCTTGCAAGGCTTTTGTTTCCAGAGATAGAAAGGAGTGATCTTAGCTTTCCAAATTAAGATAGCTTATCTGTCAGCCAGATAGATACTTTAGTCCTGAAAAGATGGGAAGTTCATACCTGGAAAAAACCTCCAGAGAGGACTCAATTCTTTCCATCCTGTGCTTAATCAGACAACAAAGGGAGTGTGTGTGTGGGGGAAATTCTGACTTTGAGTCAGCAGAGGAAACATTCTTTCAAGCTAGAGTTTGCAAAGCACAACTAACCTGTTTTCCAAACAGGTTTTTGTAAATAACTGACAGGAGATGGGGTTGTTTTATCAAAGTATTAACCTAAGTGATGGGGATTAATCATTAAACCTTCTAGCTGGTGGTTTGCTTGTTTCTCTGCTATTCTAATCCAGGTCACAGAATGGCTAAAGCAGCTTTAAGTGGAGGGTGGATTATTTTTCCCTTGGTTTGTCTTGTGTTTTCCTCTCTGAAAGAATGTGGTGGCTGCTCTTTTTTCTGGTAACTGCTATTCGTGCCGAACTCTGTCAACCAGGTATGTAGCCCTGAAACTTAAAAATAGATGAATAGTTTTTAATGTTTGATAAGTCTTTGATTGAAAGACCTCTTTATTTTTCAAAATCTATAGATATGTTGTGGCTTGAAAGTTTAAACCACCTAAGGTGATTACAGTTAAACTTCAGGAATTTGGGGAGCAGTTTATTTGCAGTTCTGTGTTCTGTTGATTTCATTTGCATTAGATATTAGGATTTGTTAGGCTCAGTTTGGGCAGATTTTATCATACACTGCTCTTTTTTCTTTCTGGCAGATGCAGAAAATGCTTTTAAAGTGAGACTTAGTATCAGAACAGCTCTGGGAGATAAAGCAGTAAGTGGAGAACCTGCGTGTTCATTTTAAATTTTGTTTGCTAATAACATTGTTCTTTCTCTAATAATGAGCCTCTTTACCTGGTTATTTTAAAGTTGCATAGATTGCTTCTAAAGACCTCAAATCCAGTATCTTCTTAAAAATGAAAATATTATAGTAAAATAGAAATTGTTAATAAAATGATTTTGCCTAAAATACTTTATCTACAGTTTATGCTAGAAAATATGTGAAGGTTTGTATTATACAAAACAATTTTGCACTGTTGAACATTTCAACCCAGCATAGTGCAGCAAAGGGGCCTGAATCTGGCAGTTAGGTCTTGGTTGGGTTCTGTGCTTCACTATTGTGGTCATTTGAATTTTGTTAGCCTCAGTTTTGTAGACATTGAAAAGAGGTCATATTTCATCCGAATAAGAGTTTTCATAGCACAAAATTTTCACATTCTAACATGAAGTTTCTTAATTCTTCCTAAGTATCAAAATAATAACATGAAATGTATAGTTATAAAATTGAAATTTAATACTCATGGTGCTCATGTAGTTATAGGAACAGTAAAGAGTATCGAATTAATAAGGTGGTATTTTGTAACTTTTGTTTCAGTTTTCCAGTATGGTCTGTGAAAATTTCCCCCAATAGAAGGTGATATTAAGATGCTTAGACTATAAACAGTAGAGAACCGCTAAAGAAACTTAGAGGTATTCTGTTAGAGGCTATGTTTTATTTTATTCACTCAATGAGTAATCATTATTGAGAACCTAGTTTACTTTCTAGCTGGGCCCCTTCTAGAGCAATTTGCTCACATCAGCTCATTTAGCTGTCACAATAACCCTTTGAGGAATGTAGTACAGGTATTCCTATTCTCATCAAATGGATGAGTGGTGCAAAGAAAGTAAGTGACCTGCTCAAGATCTCAAGTCAGCAGGTGGTAAAGGTAAGATGGAACCCAGACAAGTCTGGCTGCAGGATTCACTCTCTCTCCTAGTGCTGTATACTGTTTATCCCAGGATCCTCGGTTCTAGGATGCAGAGCAGCTAAAACTAGGCTTGTCCCTATCCTTGTGGAATTATAGTAGTCAGAGAATTGGTTGGCCATTAAATAGTCAGTGAACCAAATGCAAATGTGCATTCTGGACGAATATTACAGGAAGGAGAAGTACAAGTGGGTTTTGGCCTCAGTACCTGGCATTTGCTGTGAGTTCTGAAGCATGAGTAGAAGTGAGCAAGGGATAACAGAAAAAAGGGCAGAGGAAACAGCATGTGCAAAGGATTCTTCACGAAGGAACTTGGTGACAGTGAGGGGTAGAAGGAAGATTGAGTTTTCTGGAACTGGAGCAGTGAGGAGGAGCATGACACATGATGAGCTTAGAGAGAAAGGAGGGGTCAGGCCAAAGAATATGTGGACTGTGTTAGGGAGTTTTGATATTACCTTTAATGTCATGATAGAATTTGTGTTTGGAAGACAGTTTAACAACAGTGTAGAAGACAGATTGGAGGGTGCTAGAGTAGAAAGGTGGCACCAATTAGGAGGTGATTGGCATAGCGTAGGTGAGAGGTGATGTTCATTTGTGACACACACACACACACACACACACACTTCTTTCTGTGTGTGTGTGTGTGTGTGTGTGTGTGTGTGTGTAGAGAGAGAGAGAGAGAGAGTAGTGAAGGGATTCGAGAGCCACTGGGATGGTATGACAAGGAAGGGACAAGGATGAGTCAAGGATGGAGCTTTTGTTTCTAATTATGCAACTGGATGGGTGATGTCCTATTTATGAGTTAGGCAACCAGGTAAAGACAATAACAGACTTTAATTTTGAACTTGTTGTGTTTGAGCTATTATTGATAAATAGGCAAGGACAGAGCTGGCTTGAGATATATATTCCTGAGTCATTTGTTCTAAGAT
>NW_005871097.1:4293355-4294325 GCF_000147115.1 Myotis lucifugus
CGGTCAAGGGCATGTACCTGGGTTGCGGGCACATCCCCAGTGGGAGATGTGCAGGAGGCAGCTGATCGATGTTTCTCTCTCATCGATGTTTCTAACTCTCTATCTCTCTCCCTTCTCTCTGTAAGAAATCAATAAAATATATTTAAAAAAAAAAGAAAAAAAAAAAGAACTAGAAAGTAGTAGGTGGTAGGCATTGATATTTAAATGATGGGTAAAACCAGGTTTCATACAGCTTAGGCCCCCACACCCAAGAAGCTGGCGCTATCAGATATTATAGGAGGACAGACTAAATATGATTCTTTTGGAATCATTACTAACAAATGTTTGTTTTTTTAAAAAAATCCTTATTGTTGAAAGTATTACATATGCCCCTTTTTTTCTCCCACTGACCCCTTGTAGTCCACCCCTATCCTAGTGCTCATAGTATTTCCTTACAATCCTTGATAGCAAGTGGTTTTCTTTTTTTGGATTTTCTTAATAGTAGAATGGAAGATGTATAGAAAAATTTAAATGATAGAAAGTTCTGATTTCATTATGTGAGGTTACTTGAAGTTTTGTTGGGACTTTGATTGAAGATGACAACCAGGTGTTTTCAAGATTTTACAATAAGATTTAGGCCAGATTTACTAAAACAGCTTTACAGGAACTTTGAAATATTGAAAATCATTTCTATGGAAAATATAATCTAAATGTAAAATTTTACTCAAATATTGGCTTTTAAGATAATCTATCATTTTTAGCAAGAGAGGTAGAAGTCTAACTCAGGCATGACATTTTCTTTCTGAGTTAATGGTGTAGGGCACAAATGGGTTTCCTCCTCTGCCTATTCAAGGAAAAGTCTTGTGATCTAAACAGGGAACAACGTGCTGTTGTATCCATGGTAAGGGGATTAACAGTCTTGTGCTTGTAAGACAGCATCCCAGCTCCTATTTAGTCCTTTTGATTTCCAGAAACAAGAGCCTGATTCTTA
>NW_005871097.1:4294841-4391959 GCF_000147115.1 Myotis lucifugus
TATTAGTCAGCTCGGCTCCTGTAACAAAATACCACAGACTGGGTGGCTTAAACAACAGAAATTTATTCCTCATGGTTCTGGAGGTTGGAAAGTCCAAATTTAAGGTGCTGCCAAGGTAGATTTCATTCTGAGGGCTCTTCTTTTGGCTTGCAGGTGCCCCCAGCTAACTGTGTGCTCATGTGACCTCTTCAATAAAGGGGAAGTGGAAGGGGAAAGAGTGAGCTCTCTGGTATCTCTTCTTATGAGGACACTAATCCTATATTATTAGGGCTCCACCTATGACCTAATTTAGCCATAATGACCTCCTATAGGCCCTTATCTCCAAACTAGAGGCCCGGTGCATGAAAATCCATGCACACAGTGGGTCCCTCAGTCCAGCCTGCGCCCTCTCACAGTCTGGGACCCTTGGGGGATGCCCAGCTGCTGGCTTAGGCCTGCTCCCCGAGAACAGATGATCTAAAAGAAATAAGCATATCCTTAGGTAAGGATTTTTTTAAAAAGGTAATGGTCGCATGAAAATTCACTGCTAACAGGGCTGAGGGGACTGGGGGACTCTGACGGCAGCCGAGCCGCACACCTGCTGCCCCCTCCCCCCACCCCGAGGGGCTGAGGGGACTGGGCGCTGCCATCTTGTGGCTGTGGCCGTTGCCATCTTGTGAGGGTGTGATGGTCAATTAGCATATTACCTCTTTATTATATAGGATACAGTTATATTTGGGGTTTGGGCTTCAAGATATGAATTTGGAGGGAGGGGGACAAATAAATCCATAGTACTCATTTTGAAAATAAATATGTATAGGTTTGCTGGTATCTGTCATAGTACCTTGTTTATTTTCTTAAAGGCTTTAGGACAATTTTTAATAGTTGTACATTTTTATCTATTCATCCAGAGGAATTTTCTCTAGTTATGATGTTTCCTACTATCTCTATCTGTGATTAAGGTAACACTCCTGGTTTCTCTCTCCTTTATCCCTCATTCTTTCTCTTGAGAGGTAAAATGAATGATCTGATTGGTGAGCTGCAAGGAGAAATTGGGCTTGGGTTCTCTTCTTTTTCAGAGCCTTCCTGCCCTCAGGCCGCAGCCATTTGCTGCTTCCTACAGTAAGTACAGAATCTGGCCCTGCATGGGCAGGCACACACCTGGAATGCTGTGTGTGCTGGTTACAGCTGAGCACTGTTTAGATTGGTAGGTGCAGATCATAAGGTGTTGAATATCTTGTATAATACTCCAGTGTGTGGTGATAGCTGCCTCAGTTCAGTTCTACATGGGACACTGTAGAGGAATTGATTTCATTTCAGGATTTTTTTTTAAATTAGGAAGGAAATTTGTCTGCTGATTAAAGTCACATCCTCCAACCCAGCCTTTTATTTTGGTCTCCTATCTGATGCATTCTTTTGTCTTAACTTTATAATGCATCAGAAGCTGATAAAGAGGATTGCTATTTATTGGTCTCCCTCAAACCCACACAATATATGATGAATGGGCTATAAATATAAGGAATAAAGTAGGAGTGGAATTTGGGGGAGTGAATTAAACATGTGATCCATGTATTTGTGTGTACACACACACACACACACACACACACATATATATATTTATTTAAAAACAGGTAATATATTCACATGATTCAAAAAATTAAAAGAATGAAGTCTATAGTAAAACAAAATTATGCTCTAAGTGAACTCTACTATTTTATAGATGTTTAGAAAATATATATTTGCTTTTATTTGATGCCTTGAACCTCCAGTACTCTTTTCACAATTATTTATAATTTTTTTAAACAAAAATTAGATAATAGCATCACAAAAAAATTCAAAAGAAAAAAAGCTACTGGTCATCTCACATTACTAATCCCTTACCTAATCTCTTTTTATTTTCTAGTCCTTCTTATTTAGCAGGTTTTATATGTTGCTGTGCTCATTTTACTGTTATATCCTCTAAGTGCCTAAATTTCATCTTGTAAATTACTATGTTAAATGAGATGTTTCCATTCTTAGGAAAAGTTCATTTAAACATTTCAGATTAATTTTGAAGAATTCACTTTAAAAACATTTTTTTTTCAGAACTCTGGGCATTGTAGGAGTCTGGGAATATCTGAACTGGATTAATTGCAAAAATATCTTTTCCTTGGAATTGGGTGCAGAAGATATATAAATGTTTTTGTTGCCAGAATCAGTTGAAAAAAATAAAAAATGCAAAGCTAGATCAGGGTCAGCAAACTTTTTTCGGTAAAGGCTCAGGCTGTGAGTCCCAGCAATACTGTTGTTGGGGCTGAGTGACAAGTCTGCCTAATGAATTAGGATGTGTTTAAAATGCAATTCAAAGTGCTGGGCCGAATTCTACATGCCCTGCCATAAAGGAGGCTTCATGTTTACACAAATGCTTCCCCTGTGGGAAAGGGCACCACAGAATGCTAGGTGGGCTTAAAGATAACTTTGCAGAGAGGTGACCATATCCCATGTGGTGGGTGCATGGAAGACACACTTGGCAACTGGCTCAGGTTTGAAGTCTTTTGCCTTGCCTGGCTGGTGTGGCTCAGTGGTTGATCGTTGACTCATGAACCTGGAGATCATGGTTTGACTCTGGTTAGGGCACATGCCCGGGTTTCTGGCTCAATCCTCAGTAGGGGGCGTGCAGGAGGCAGCCTATCAATGATTTTCTCTCATCATTGATGTTTCTGTCTCTCTCCTCCCTTCCTCTCTCTCTAAAATAAATTAAAAAACATAATTTTAAATAAATAACTAAATAACTAACTAAATAAATAAAGTATATTGCCTTTCAGAGGTCTTTTGGTGCCAGTGTGAAACAGAGTGAATTCTGGAAATATCCCTTTCTGGGATGGCTTCAGGGATTCAAATCTTGAACATTTGCTGTCTATTGTTTTGCCCACCCCATTATTGCTTATTCTATGAATATTACAGAAAACTTGAAGATACTGAGATGCACTGAATTGAAAATGTTATAGAGTAACTCACTAACGATAGTCAAGAAATAAACAGAATAATCAATACTCTCATTTTCATCCCACTTTTTGCCTGGTCCTTACTATAGTATCTCTTATACCAGCTTAATCACCTCCAATGACAGCGAGCTCAGTATCTCCTGAGGATGTCCTGGCATATTGGGAAACCCACAGTTGGCATATTCTTGGTCCAGTGTAACATCGACTGACTGTGAAAGAGAATGTCCTTTCTAAAGGGAGGCCCTGGCTGCATGCACGCAGGAGGTGCTGGAGAGCTGAACCGGTCCAGTCCCCATCAGCCCAAGCAGGCAGTGGGAGAGAAGGCTGGGGATTCGGAGAGAGGCTGTGGCATTTCCACTCTTTTCCCCATAGCACTCGGGCGGGACTGAGTTCCAATGTGTATACACCCTGCAGCCAGGTGGGGTGCTGACAGCTGGGCCCATGCTGAGTTGGGGCCCATGCTGCACCAGTGACTGTGTGTTCTGAGTGATCATCAGATGGCGAACTGCTCACAGAGAGTACAGTTATGTGTGAGGGGAGAGACTTTGTAATAGCCAGAAGCAACAGGAAAGCTACCCAACTGCTCCAAATGCCTTCAAGAAGCAAGAGCTGACAGAGCACCAAAGGCAATGGTGAGGGGAACATGGACCTCTTTTTTTATTGTGGTCTACTGCGGCTGGCCTGTTGAACTGCATTACTGTGGTTGGATCCAGAGAATTAAATTAAGAATAGAAAGTAGTAGGTGGTAGGCATTGATATTTAAATGATGGGTAAAACCAGGTTTCATACAGCTTAGGCCCCCACACCCAAGAAGCTGGCGCTATCAGATATTATAGGAGGACAGACTAAATATGATTCTTTTGGAATCATTACTAACAAATGTTTGTTTTTTTAAAAAAATCCTTATTGTTGAAAGTATTACATATGCCCCTTTTTTTCTCCCACTGACCCCTTGTAGTCCACCCCTATCCTAGTGCTCATAGTATTTTCTTACAATCCTTGATAGCAAGTGGTTTTCTTTTTTTGGATTTTCTTAATAGTAGAATGGAAGATGTATAGAAAAAATTAAATGATAGAAAGTTCTGATTTCATTATGTCAGGTTACTTGAAGTTTTGTTGGGACTTTGATTGAAGATGACAACCAGGTGTTTTCAAGATTTTACAATAAGATTTAGGCCAGATTTACTAAAACAGCTTTACAGGAACTTTGAAATATTGAAAATCATTTCTATGGAAAATATAATCTAAATGTAAAATTTTACTCAAATATTGGCTTTTAAGATAATCTATCATTTTTAGCAAGAGAGGTAGAAGTCTAACTCAGGCATGACATTTTCTTTCTGAGTTAATGGTGTAGGGCACAAATGGGTTTCCTCCTCTGCCTATTCAAGGAAAAGTCTTGTGATCTAAACAGGGAACAACGTGCTGTTGTATCCATGGTAAGGGGATTAACAGTCTTGTGCTTGTAAGACAGCATCCCAGCTCCTATTTAGTCCTTTTGATTTCCAGAAACAAGAGCCTGATTCTTAGACCCCTTGGATGCACTTGGCCCTGTCTGGTGCCATTGATGAGAAATGGCAATGGAGCCAATTCTTGGAGAATCACCTTCAGTCCAGGGCTCCCCACACTTGAGGAAAGGCAGTGACTTTTTTGTTTGTTTAACGTCTTAGACTTACTATTCTCCCTGGAAGCTCAATGCAGGAGGTATACTTAGTATTCGGTTGAAGAAGACCCTATGCAGCTAAAAGTATTGCCCTTTTTTTTGGTAATATCAGTCTTGGGTAAATTATGGAAATAGTGCTTCCTAAGACACCAGTACAGTGGGGGGGGGGTATCCTAATAAATACTCGATAAAATTTAGTACACAACAGAACACATTTTTAAAATTTTGTGTAAATATTAAAAGCACCCTTATGCTGACAGATGCCATTATCTTGCATTTGAACACAGCTCTTCCTGATTTTCTAAGTACATGTGTATCTGTTATCTCTTTATCCATGAAGCAAGTAAGAACTATTTTTAACCCATTGTCTTATTTTATTCTTATAGATCATTTTAGTGTGCCCAGGGAACTTTAAAAATAACTGCTTTGCTCCTGTATTTGTGTGTTTGTATTTAATTTGAAAAAAAGGTATATTTACAAGAGAATTGCAGAGATAATGCAGAGCGATTCTGTATCCCAATAGTCCTCAACCTGAGGGTATTTTGTCCCTTCACTGCTCCTGAGTATATTTGGAAATGTCTGGAGGCATTTTGTTTTTCACAATTTGATATGTTCTTGCCATCTGGTGTGTAGAGCCTAGGCATGCTGCATAAATCCTTCAAAAGAATAGACAACTTCTCACAAGTAAGAATTAGCCAGCCTAAAATGCACTGAGGGTCAGAATTTCTACTCTAGACCCATTTTCCTAATGTTATTATCTGTATATATAAAACACTAATATGCAGTGTCCCCTTGGGAGTTCGACTGGGAGACCGGGAGTTCAATCACTAGCTATGACGTGTGCTGACCACCAGGAGGCGGCACGGAATGAAGGCCCCGGTCAGCAGCCGGAAGGCCCCGATCGGCCCTGATCACTGGCCAGGCCTAGGGACCCTACCCATGCACTAATTTCGTGCACCGGGCCTCTAGTGTTAAATAACTATGATAAATATATCAAAATTAAGAAATTAACATTGGCTCTATGTTATTAAACTGTGGCATTTTTCAGATTTTCTTTTTTTAGACTAATGTCCTGTTTCTGTTCCAGAATCTATTCCTCTTTAGGCTGATCCAATCTAACAGTTTCTCCATCTTCCATTGTTTTTCATGACCTTGACATGTCTGAAGAGATTTGTAAGTGTTTTTCACCTGGGTATAGTACTGATTCCAGCCATGTAGCATATCAAGGTTGCATATGGAAATGGTGTGTTGTTGGGTTATATCTATTATAGGAAATTGTTGTGGCATTTAGAAGGTGGGGATGAGAGATAACCAATGTGATACCCATGTCAGGACATTGCCACATAATGAGGAATTTCCTACTCAGAATGCCAGCAGTGTTCTCATTGACACACTAAGATCTCAAGCCCTTTCTAGTCATGTAGAGTGAAAAGCCTAGTCTCTAATCTAGCAAATAACAGGAAGTAATCTTCAAAAGAAAAGCGTCATTTGTAGAGTTTTAGTCCAAGACTTTTTGTATCTAACAGTAACTATCTTCGTTGTAAATGTTGGTTTTACTCTTTTCAGCATCATTTTAATCTTTTGGGAATTTTTATTTCAAATGTTTTTACTTTATTTGCCAAAGTGCTATATTAAAGCATGAGTTGGCACCCCAAAGAAACACTGAATAAATAACTTGAATTAAGAGACAGTGTAGTACCATGGTGAGGAGGACACAGGGAAGAACTGATGGAGTGTATGCATTCCTCTTCCTGTTTTATTTTTCTTACAGCATTTCTCCCACCTGGAAGTGTGTACATTTATTTACTTGGTTATCGTCTGTCCCCACCCCTTTAGAAATCAAGCTCCAAGGGAGAATACAGCTATCTTCTGCCTCTAAAGACAAATACCACAAAATTCATGTTTGAGCAGTATTTAAAGAGACTTTAGGTGGAAAGAAAATCATAGGCAAATGTTCAAATGACCACTTACTTGGCTCCTGGCCTCCTCTCTTATGCCAGCAGTATTACTTGGTGTTTGTTTAATTTATAAAAATGGCATGTGCTACATATAACATTACACCTCCCATCCTTTTCATTCAATAAATGTATTTTTGAGATTTATCCTTTTATTTATAAAAGTGTAGCTCTAGTTCAGTAGCTTTCCACTGGAGGTGATCTTTGTTTTTCAGGAGATATTTGGCAATGCCTGCAGACATTTTTGATTGTCACTAGCAGAGGTGGCCTAATGACAACTACTCAAGAGAGGCCAGGGTTGCTGCTAAACATCCTGCAATGCACAGCACAGCTACCCAACACGGAATTATCTGGCTCAATAGTCCAGATGCCCTGGGCTCTTTCTTTCCTTGAATCTGTGGACTCGCTTGATAGCACAGACCAGATTTACGTGATCCATTCCCCTACTGATGGACATTGAGGTTGTTCCAGTTCTTAGCTCTGACAAACAGTTTGACAGAGAACAGTCTCACTGATACAGTTCTCTCTTTCTCTCTCTCTCTGTAAGAGAACTTCTGGTAGCCACATTCTGTTCTAGGAAACACTTCCAGAATGACTGGACCCATGGACATTCACTGCACTGCCTGGGATTCTAATTTACATGTTTACCAGCATTTGTTGCTATCTTACTTTTTAATTTTTGACAACCTGCAGAGCTTAAATAAGTAGCTCATTAAAAAAAAACTTTACACTGATTATTAATAAGGGCAAAACCATGAATAATTCACACACTACAGCATTCTACAAAATTAGGGAAAATAATTTTGCCAAGCATGCACTTTATTTTGTTCATCTCTCTGTATTTTGGACATGTTTTAAACTCACACATTTTGGGAGAACAAGCTTAACAGTTTCTGCCAGTAGAGGTCACTGTCTCTCAGAGATTCTCCACTAGGGTGTGTCTCTCTCTCTCTCTCTCTCTCTCTCTCTCTCTCTCTCTCTCTCTCACACACACACACACACACACACACACACACACACACCTCTTTCCAAGCCCCTCCACCCCCACATCCTGGAATATTTGGCAATGACATTTTAACAATGTGGGTATGCTGCTGGTACCGAGAGGTTAGAGACCAGGGACTCTGCTGAAACCCTGCAATACAGAGGACAGCACCCAACAAGCAAGAAAGAATTATCTGGCCCCAAATGTTAACAGTACCAAGCTGGAGAAACTGTGGTGTGGAAGAATCCTATTATATGAATCTTTGAAAGAAAGACTATGACAATCTCCAAGATAATAACGATGCCTATACTTAATGTTTAAAATAAGAACAAACTTTTTAGTATGCAAACTGGACAAGCAGGGGTGAAAAATGCCTTCCTCATTAGTGTTTTCCTAGGAAAAGGCAGTAGGGGTGAGTGGGTGGGTGGGAGGAAGGCAAATGTTTGATTGTTAGCAGTGATTCTATATGTGGGTGCTACCAGACAAGGAGAGGGGGTTCTGGGGCTTGGCAGACCTGCCAGCTGGCATGGTGGTAGGTGACCTGGTAGTATCCTTGACTCATGCAGGGGCAGAGTAGTACTCACCAGGGTAAAAGAACTGTGGTTTTGAATCTTAGGAGTTGGTGGTGGCAGGGCCTCAAGTAATAAGACACCAGCATGACAGTTCTCTCACAGTCTCCAGCTGTGACTCTGTGACCTGTGCTGGTGATGTTCTTGCATCAGGGTAGATGGCAGACAGGAAAGGCTTAGGGAGGGTAGTGGTATTGTCCTCCTTTCAACCTATTGCACCAGGAGCAGAGTCCCAGGCCTGGGCACAAGGGTAAGGATCACTCTGTTTCTCCATACGGGCTTGAAGGCAGACGGCCTGCACTCTAGGCTTGGCCTCCTTCTCTTGGTGTCTGAGTCTCAAACCAGAGATGTCTGTCAGATTTCCTTTTTCTTTTCTTGCATTGGCTGAGAGGCCTCAGTACTGTCTCCTTAGCACAGAGGTCAGGGTGCCCTTGGGTGGGTGGATACATGTATATGAATAGAGGGAAGCACATTTCCAATTTACGGTTGGAAAGCAGGTAACTGCAAAAACAATGTTCAAAGGTTTATGGTAAACTGAACATAACACTTCAGTTTGGAGGTCTGTTATTGGTCCAGCCCCAATACTGGAGTGGGAGAGGGACAGAAATAGTGGCCATTAGAGCAACTATTGGATCAAGAGTGGACAATGGATTTATCTGGATCTGAGAAGCTTCAGTGGTTCAGAGAGGCCCAGTGTTTGGAAGGCAGGGGTGCTGCCAGCTAACAGGTGATGGAAAGTGAGGTCCCTAAAGCTCTCTACTAAATAATTCTTCTTGATTTTATTTTTTGGTAGAATCCTTATATAAGGAATGGTCCTCAAGTATTGATTTTGAAACAAAAGAAATTTCCTATGTAATTTTATTCTTAATAATACCTCTCTTCATAATGGTAGAAATTACTTTTCATTAATAGCTAAGACACCAGAGTAGATGGTCCAATGAAATGTGGTATAATTTGCTTACAGTGTTTTTTTTTTCTTCCCATCATTTGCAGAATTTCCCATGTCTTACTTTGCAATATAACCCAGAGGGTGTCATTCTGGTTTGTGGTTACAGATCCTACGAAAAACTACACACTTCCTGCTGATGAAATACAGTCAGCCATAAGGTAATCATTGTGAAATATGCCTTATACCAGTAAATCAGCCTGTTGATTAATTCAACTCTTTTCATAGGCATTAAAGAAAGTTATCTCTGCTTCACAATATTTATTTATTAAGATGTCAAGGATTTTATTTTGCTAGTTTGTATTAGAGATTATAGATCAATGGTTCTCATTAAGGGGTACTTTTCCCTCCAAGAGACATTTGGCAATGCTTCCAGATATTTTTGCTGTCACAGCATGGGGCAGAGGGAAGTTTGCCACCAGGCAGAAGTTAGGGATGCTGCTAAACATCCTACTATGCCCAGGACAGTATCTCACAACAAAGAATTATTAGACCCCAAATGTCAATCATGCTGTGGTTGAGAGACCCTGGTTTAAATATTAGCTAAGAATGTTTAGTACTGTCTTTTTTTTAAAAGCAAGAACACCTTGTACAGAACTATTGTGTGATGGTTCATCACATGAATTCTGGAGGCCAAATGTTTAGGTTGTTAATTCTGGTTTTGCTTCTTGCTAATTATTTGAATATAGACAAATTACTTCTCCTCTTTTGCTTTCTTTTTTTCATTTATAAAACAAGAATAATATGATACCCCTAGCTCAGATTTCTTGGGTCTCTAAGAACTTACCTTCCTTAGTCAATGTATAGTCTTTATCTTTAAAAGATACCTTTTAGATAACTACATACATAGTTATTATAATATTATTGACTATATTCCCTGTGCTTTACTTTAAGTCCCCATGACTATTTTGTGACTACCAATTTGTAAAAGATACCTTTTTAAAAAAAGAGGTAAACTTAGGATTCATACAAATAAAAAATAAATTCTATCAAATACTTTATTATTTTATTCATTAATGAGGAAACTAGTAAAATATTAAAACTAGTTCAAAGGAGACTTCAAGGAAGCATGCATACATAGGAATCGAGGAATGGTGATATTCATTTAAAAAAAGATGCACCAGTTTATTTATCAAGTAGTCATTAATCATGTTCCACCAGACACAATTCACTTGATTTTCTTTGGACAGGAATCATTTACATTATGTTAGTTTTATATACAACTTACAGATTTGCAAAATAACTCATAAACAATAAAAGGCAGAAGTTGTCCAGAAAGGTGTTCTTGTCAGATACTCAGTGATATTTTTTTGCCCATTTCAAGATTTACAGTTTTTCCTCACGCTTCCCCTCCTCCTCTCCTTGTGATCATAACAAACTTTGAAAAGGGAAATGTAGCCTTTATTTCATAGAAGCAGAAGGATGCAATTTGTTTTTATTTCAATTACTGTGCACACTTTATGTATCAAAACTTCAGATCCCACGCATGATTGATGTTGGGCAAAGGTATATTGGAAGAAACAAACTATAGGGTATCCCAAACATGTACATACACTTTAACAGCTGATAGCTCAGTTGATGTTTCTTTCTTTTCAGATTTAACCCATTGGAATTAATCATTGTGCAAAGTGTGTATACATTTTTTGGGACGCCCTGTATTTTCTGAAAAAGAAAAATGAAACAAAGTACATAACTCTCTTTACTATGGATTTATAAGTTACTAAGGTTCACATTATTGTCTTTACCAAGGCGAAATATCTAGTGAAAGAACTCATTTGCTTTCTGTAAAATATTAACATTTAAGATAATGAGCACATGATCAAATGCCAAAGGTTTTGTGTGAACAATCATCTATTTCCCTTGCTGAAGCAAAGTTATTGATGCCAGGGGTGGGGAACCTTTTTTTCTGCCAAGGGCCATTTGGATATTTATAACATTATTTGTAGGCCATAGAAAATGTTCAACTTAAAAAAATAGCCTGTTATATTTGGTCAAACATTTCATTAACTCACCACTAATGCTTTGGCAGGGCCAGACCAAATGATTTCGAGGGCCTTATTTGGCCTGCGGGCCAGACGTTCCCCACTCCTGATCTATACCAATGGGAAATGATTTAATCTGCTTTAAATGATGATTTGAACTAAATTGTTCCTACACTTTTGCTACTAAGAATACTGTTAAGACCCACCACTTAGGTAGTAAGAACTAGGAATATTGCATTTCATGTGAAAAGGGCTTTTATTCAAGCCCTGTGGTGTGGGAGGGCTACAAGGAAAATGAAGGCACTTGTGGTTAAACCAGGCCTCAGTTCATGTTAAGGAGGAAGTGTTTGGGGTGAAGGTAGATATGTAGATGAATATGTTCACAACAAAATGTTTGTTTCAAATAGCAGGAGAAAATATTCTGGGGGTGAGGATGGCTAATAGAATGGAAATTTATGTCAGGGAATGGATAGGGCTCAACAGGATTGTATGAAAATAAAGGAAACAATATCAAAAGCGAAGGATAGAGTGAAAAGAAGGATGTGGTACTTAGAGTGCAGGTAAGAGAAATTTCAAGTCTGAAGGATCTACATAGTTGGGAAAAATAATATTAGTTATACCTAATTTGCCTAACACTTTGGTTCACAGGCATGTTTTTATGCATCTGTGGCATTTAATACCAATGCCAGTCATTTTTGAGTCATTATTCTTATTCCTCATTTATAAATGAGGAAATTGAGATTCAGGGAGATTAATTGATTTGCTAGAAAAATAAACAGCGAGACTTGAACCCAGGCATGCTGCCACCAAGTCCAGTGATTTTTTTTCTCTCTACTGGAGTGTTTACACCTATAGAATCAGGTGAGGGAATGACTGACCAGTTCTAAGATGTCTGTTTTAGCTGTTTTGTGAGGGTCTGTCCATATTCAAGGCCAATCTTGGCTGAAAGATTCTTGTTGATTGATACCTATTGGGGATTTCAGTGGTGGACTGAGATTTAGTCTGTACTGAACTGGAACTTTGAATCAGCCCGAAAGGTGATAGAATAGCAAAGTGTTAACCAACCAAATAGATAGGATGAGAATGCAGAGCAACTTTTCATTTTACTCTGACTTACACCTTAGTAGAGGAGTTCATTATTTTGTGGAAAGATTTGTGTTCCTGGATTATCAATATTAGCTTGTAAAAAAAGAAAACATTCTACAGTTTGGTAAAAATCACATTGACATTATCTCCTGCTATAGATTATCTGGTTGGGATTATCTTTATATTAATGAATAATCATGCCTCAGCATAGATTTTTATTTGCTAAAGGAGGTCTTTCCTGATAGTTTGGTGCTGATCTGCAGAGATTCTCAAGCCATTACTGTCAAGTTCAATACGGGCACTGTACAAGACAGTAGTCACCAGCCATATGTGGCTATTGAGCACTTGAAATGTAGCTAGTACTAGGTTAGATATGCTCTAAGTGGAAAGAACACACTGAATTTCAAATACTTAATACAAAATAAGACATGAACCAAGGCAATATTGATTATATGTTGAAATTATATTTTCTTAGATGTATTGGGCAAAATATATTATTAAAATTAATTTTACTTGTTAGTTTTCACTTTTAAAAAAAATGCAGCTCCTAAAATTTTTTAAGTCACACATAAGACTCACATTGCATTTCTATTTTTCAGGGCTGCTCTAGAGGGAGATGAAGTCAGCTTGTCCAGTGTGAATTCAGTAAAGGTCATACCATATCTCTAAGAAATCTCATCTAGTTTTCAAATTCCAGTTAGAAATTAACTTTTTTTGGTTTCAGTCAAAGAAGTCTTTATAACCAACCCTTCCCTAAGGCATGTTTCCATGCCTCCCTAACTGGTACCACCACCAAAAATGCAGATTTTCCCCAGGAAAAGTAGCATGATTTCTAGACTTTTGGACTCCTAAAGCACCATTTACTTTAGTCATATAGAACTACTTGTAGTTTACTGAGAAAATCATACTACCCCATGTCTCCATTCCCGTACTCACTACACAATTTGGTCTAAAGAACTCCTACCTGTTCCTCAAAACACAGTTCAAAAGTTGCCTTCTCAGGAAAGCAGCCCTGACTTCTCACTATGATGTACTTAGCCCTCTGCTGGGCTCCCCAACTGTACCCATATTTGCCTTTTTCATAGAACATTTTTTGCACTGTGATTGTAGAGGGGCCGATCTGTCATCATTCTAGACTGTAAGGTCTTTAGTATTTTTATTTCACATTGTTTCTATAGCACCTAGCACAGTATTTGGTACTTAGTAAGTTTTCCACAAATGTTTGTTGAATTAATGGGGGAAAAAAGACCAAACTGATGGATTTGCAACTGCTCCTGGATTAATGTTTTCTTTTCTCTTCCTGGTTTTCTTTTGTTCTCATGTTCATCATTCACTTGTTAACATATAATTTTATCTTTTGGGGCTGTTGGTATTTATGCAAATCACCTTAAATAGATTATTGTCATTTTAATCTAGATGCTACCTCTTAGGAAATAAAACATGGTGGGCAGAGCTCAAAGTTCAGGACTTCTGGTTACTTCTAGGACATTTGCAACAAGGGAGGGCAGTAGTGCATAGAAGAGCACAGCAACTTATGAAAAGAATACCACAGCATGAATGCCCTCGTCACACTGCCTAATCATGGAGAGATAGGTCTACATTTTCTGTTCCTAATTTTTTTCTGTCTTGTTTTGTTTGTTTTTGTTATCGTATTTTAGAATGAATAGGAACCGGATCAACAGTGCCTTTTCTTTGAATGACCAGACTCTGGAATTCTTAAAAATTCCTTCCACTCTTGCACCACCCACTGACCCATCTGTGCCCATCTGGATTATTATATTTGGTGTGGTATTTTGTATCGTCATAGTTGCAATCACGCTGTTGGTTTTATCAGGAATCCGGCAACGTAGAAGGTAAGATATTGAAAGGGAATGATTAAAGTGTGTTTTTCTATTTGCTCATGAATTGGAAAAATAAGGAGAGGATTTGTCCCTAGCTGAAGATAATGCCTTATATCCGAAACTTTGAAAAAAAATGATGATTTAAAAAATATCACTTATGCTCTTGTTTTTAGAGGCTTTTTGGAGTCCAATGTCCCTTATTTAATTATGCTTCTTTCCATTACTATAATTCTCTATTCTACACCATATGAATGTTACATATCCAGAGTCAATTTTAAATCTACGTTATGATTTTATAACCTAGATATACAGAGCTAAGCAGACTTTTTGGGTAGGCAGAGTTAGTCTTTGGTAGTCATCCACCTCCAAATGCCAGCAGTTCCACAGTTCTTTCCTCCCCACCTTGGCCTACCTCTTCTTGGCCCAGTGCCTGTAGCCGCCATCTTGTCCCAGATACTTTTTGGCTGTTTTATACTTCCCCCCTTTGATGGATGCTCATCCCTCTAGTGCTTATGGTATGATATAGAACTGCGTTCCTCCAAGTGGCCTTTGAATAAACTCCCTGCATCAGACTCACCTGGAGCACTTGTTTCAAATGTAGGTTCCTTGGCTTTATCACAGACCCACTAAATTAGAATCTCTGAATGGGATGCATTTTAATAAATATTCAGGTTACTTTAATTAGTTTAGTTTGACAGCTTCCAATTTAGCACCTTTTGAATAAATTTCTACTTCTTGAGTTTATTTACCTGGATTCTGGGACACTTGCAAATTTTGCTGTCTAAATGAATGATATTACTTCAAGAGAGAACTTCAGACTAGTGGTGGAGTTAGTAAGGTTGTGGGGCAGGTTGAGAAGAGACAGGATTTCTCAGCTTGATGAAAGGAGAAAACTTTGTTTACAAGTACCTCTGATACAGACGGGAAGTGGAGGGAGGCCTCAACTCTTCACTGGACACTTGGATGCTTCTAAACCTTTCTTTATGATATCGAGAAAGGAAAATTCTGATAAGTGGGGCATGCATTGTTTTCAAAAGGGTTGATGCCCAGATAGGACATGAAAGATCTGTTTGGCCAAGTGTGTGTTCAACTCAATGTTTCTCCTGAGGTTTGCTACTTTTCATATGTTTCACCTTAGTTACTAACACATGGGAATCATTTTAAATGATGGGCTTTATAATTTTTCACAAATGATAAGTGAAATGCTGTGGAATAAATGTGATTTATGTCTAGTCCCAAATTAAACTCAAAGATTGAGATCAAGTTGTGCTTGCTTGATTTTCTTGAGCTTGTACAAAGAGACTTGGTACAAGTTGTTTTTTATTATTTTTTAGAATATTAAGAAATATTTTCTGTAATATTTGAATACCTACATTTAATATTTTACAGTTTTGCATTAATCCTAAAATGCTAAAATTCTATGGATTCTATTGATTGTAACCTTTATGGATTGACTTTATCTCCTTGTTTCCCAATATAGCATAGGAGTTTAAAAAATGGACTCTGGAGATAAACTGCTTAGATTCCAAGTATTTATCACCTGATTCTGCTCTTATATATAATCCATTAACTGTATGAATATCAGGAAGCACAGGCAATGAGTCAGGGAAATCAAGCTCAGGAGAATATAGTTTGTGGTGCTAGAATCACGTTGGTTAATTTTTTCCTCTGTGTGTAGATAACTTGGCTATAGCAACAGCGAGGTATACTAGAAATAATTAACTTGGTGGGGTAAAAAGAGTTAATGCAGTAAAGTGCTTAGAGTGGTGCCTGGCATACAGCGAGCGCTCAATAAGTGTTAGCTGTTACTATTATTTTATTATCCTGCCATTTGCTGGCCTTTCAGCTAGTTTGTGCTGGGATCAGCTCTTTCCTTCTGAGTAGATTCTACAGTAATATAATAATTGGGTGTGTAGCATCATAATCTGTTGCCTGGGAGAAGTGAGGCTGTTGTCACAGCTTTGCCTCCACAAATTCATTTCATGTTCAAACTAGGAAAACAGATGGACAAATCTCTTTGTAAACCTGGAGAGCATCAATAATTAGCAAATATAGTCAGGACAATTATGACAGCGTTCTGAAGATAAATTGATTAGTTGTGTTTTAAGTTTGCTATAATCTGGTGGGTTTCTCTTGTGCAAAGTATTATTTCAGAGTGAGGAGAAGGTATAGTTTGAAGTGGGGAGAGCCCTAATAATTGTGATGAAAGCCTTTTCTAATCATGGAAAATATATGATCTGTCCCTTAAACCTTTAGTCTTGAGGGAGACAAGATGAACTGCATATACTTCACAATGATGTCTGTACTAGATCTATGTCTAGCCCCAGCCCAGATGTAGATGTTTTAGTTCTCTTGTCAGCCTTATGATGATGGTGATGATGATGATGGTGTTGGTAGTAATAACGGTGATAGTGATGGTGGATGATGATGTTGACAATGATGCTTATAATAGTGAGGATGATGTGATAATGGTAATGGTGATGATATCGATGATGTGCTGTGTGTGTTTTAGTAGAAAGAGCACTGGATCAATACTATTGGTTTTAGGTTCCAGTCTCAGACCCTGGCATTTATTAGCTGAGTGACCTTTAGTATGTCACATATGGAAAATGAGAATATTTTTCACCTAGCTCCCTAATTGTTTCAGAAATTTTAGAGCTTAATAATTATGTTTTTTTTCTTTGCTGTTCTTAAATGTACATACTCAATAGGAATCACATATGTGTTTTGAGTGAAGCCTGCGAGACTAAATAGAGTTCTAGGTCCATTGCTTTCACCAATCTTGTTGCATTCTGAAAGACAAGTTACTCTACATATTTGAATCTTAGCTCAAATATGAAAAGTAGGGACACCAATACACTGTTCATAATATTGCAATGGGAATTAAATGAAATGATGTGCGCAAAGCACTGGTTTCTGCCATGTAATAGATACTAATTATTATTATTATTGCTATCACATGGCAGATATAAAGCAATCTGCCTATAGATATATGGTTAGAAAGTACTGGTACCATTGTTTAAAACAAGGCAGGCTTGATCCCAAAGCCCACCAATCTCACTGTGCTGCAATGCCCACTGAAACTGTTCCAGCAACACGATTTTCCCCAGGAATCATCCATATTGATTATGAAGACAGCCCCAATTCTCCAATGATTTATTATGTGTTTAAAAATCATATTTGTCTATCTTTTGTTGTTTTTATGGCTATTCTTGGGCCTTGGCTCTTCAGCCCTATCTTTTTGAAGGAAGACAGAAGTACTCTTTCGCCACCACTACTTTATCTTGAGCAATCCCTATTCATTAACACCCCCTAGTTCTGAGGGACACGCGATATTTCTTTTGTCTCCTCTTTTGTCCCTTTTCTCTCTAGATCTGTGGGAGATTATTCACTCTGAAGGCTCCTAGGGGCTACTTTTAGGTATTTTAGTCACTCAAAAATATATATCTATATATTTGATTTCAGAGAGGAAGGAAGAGGGAGAAAGAGATAGAAACGTCAGTGATGTATGAGAATCATTGATCAGCTGCCTCCTGCACACCCCACACTGTGTATCAAGCCCTCAACCCGGGCACGTGCCCTGACCAGGAGTCGAACCGTGACCTCCTGGTCCATAGGTCGACACTCAACCATTGAGCCATGCCAGCTGGGCCAGTCACTTTTTTTTTTTATTCTCTTCCTGAACTACCTGACATTGCAGGAACAGCGGAAGTCATTTAACACTTAGTTTTATTTTTCAGGATTTTTTTTTTCAGAACAACAAATCGGAATGATTCAGAAAGATAGTTAAGTTTTATTATTCTTAGTAGAAGCAATGCACAGGCAGTGAATCAGTTTATTACAGTACGCACTATGAAACGTGACAAAATGCTGTATTACTACTGTAAGATCACCTTTGAACTGCTTATCATGTCCACCAGCCAGAATGTTACTGACACTGCAATTTGTGAAGCCCAGCAATGTCAAGACTCTGTATGAGTGACTCTAAGGTCACAAAAGAACAATATGTACCTACTTTGCCACTGACACAGCTCAGTTTGCTAAATTTCCACAGCAATTTCACTCAGCATCTCTTTTGGTTGAGAAATCCTTCTAAAAAATAAAACTTGTCCTCATCTGTTTGCATCTTCCTTTTTAGTTCCTCCCCATTCCTTTGTAGTGACGGATGGATTATTTTTCCTTTGTGGTTGAGGAGCAGGAGGCAAGATTCCTTGCAGTGATCTGCCTGGGATCACCTGTCTGCAGTTTTATTCCAATCCCATAAAAACGTTTTTAAAGTGAAGAAACTGGTAAATAAACACTAGCAACTGTTATTTCCAACACTGTGTTACATTGCCACCTACTTCAGACTGCTCCATCCACTAAGATTTTTATAATATGGCTTTCATACTTAACACAGAAATTTTTAGGGTAAGATTGGACTGTTTACAATCTCCTTATTGTTATGGATATTATTCACTTCAAGCCCAATCTGGAGTGACTTGGGGGAAAATTGATTGAGTTGGGCATTTTTTAATGATAATTTATAAATATACATTTGTTTCCAGGGCTTCATCCCTACTGAAATATCACTCCTCTCTTTTGTAATCCATAAAAAAAATGGAGGGAGGGAGCATGAGTGAAATTTGGAGTTTTTCCCTTTTATTGAATCTTTTCTTTTCACTTTAGGACATGGACTGTGTCTCTTCCACCATATAGTAGGCACTTAAAACATAGTTATTCAATGAATGTTGGGTACTATAAATGAAATGATGGGATTGATCGTTATAGAATGTCAGTTTTGTTGTTTGCTTTCTGGAGGACGTGGAAAGTAACAATACTCCTGTCCAGAAGAGGAGGGGCCAAAGTATTCTAATCCTCTGGTAGGTGACATCATCTGGCAGGGGGACCTTCTCATCACATGAAACTATGCCCACCCCAACCTGTGTTGATCACTGATTGCTGGGGCCTGGAATAGCCATTGTAGTGTCTCACTCTGAGGATGGAGAAACACAGAAGCCTATCCTTTCCTAGGTCTCTGGGACTATAACCCCCAACTTTCAACCCAGCATTGGGTCTTATAGTGACACATTTGACAGAGGCATATAAAATGGCACAATACTTTCAAGTGATGACAGTGGGATCTACAGTATTGGATGCTACTTTCATTATGAACTCCAGCTATTTGAAATTATCTAATAAACCATCAACAAAGCCTGGCAAAATCTATACTAACTCTTAATTCCTAAGGTAGGATAATGAATATTTTCCTCCATCCATTTGAAAAAATAACAATACAAGAGATATAGGAAATATCACTCGTGTATGTGTTCCTTCCCTTCCTTCCCTCCCTCCCTCTCCTCCTCCCCCTCCTTCTTCCTTTTCTTCTTCTTCTTCTTCTTCTTCTTCTTCTTCTTCTTCTTCTTCTTCTTCTTCTTCTTCTTCTTCTTCTTTCTTCTTTCCTTCTTTTCTTCTTCTTCTTCTTCTTCTTCTTCTTCTTCTTCTTCTTCTTCTTCTTCTTCTTCTTCTTCTTTCTTCTTCTTCTTCTTCTTCTTCTTTCTCTCTCTCTCTCTCTCCTTTCTTTGCAGTGGATTCCATTCAAGATACACCTTCGGGTACTATCTGAGTAACTTAGTCCATCCATCCATTAACTTTTTATCCAGCCAGTCACTCATTGATATACATTCATTGATCCATCCATTTACCCTCTGTATAACTAGGTAGCCAGCCACCTATGTGTCTGTTCATCCAATTCCAAGCCCACTCTGTGCTGAGTCCAGATCAGCTGTTTTACAACATATATTTACATTTATTTGGGTTTTGATTTCTCTGATTACTTCCTCCTGAGAGATTAAGGTAAAAAAAATGTTGATGGGGTAGGGCAGGAACATAGAATTACATATATAATATATAATTTTAGTGTGTCACATCTGGAGGCACTTGTGAATTTGTCTCATTTGTTGGTGATGTTCACCAAATTCCTCCCTTGACAAAATACAAATGTCTCTTTATAATTAGTACATTGCTTGTGGGGGTGATATATTGAGACCATGTAAATATCCTGTTCCCTAACCATTTCTCACTCAGTGGTTTAGTATCCATTGATGAGCCTCATTAGAATAAATTATTATTATAGTGGTTATTTTCTGTTACTCTTTCTACATCAGCTACCATTCTTTCATAAACACAAGCTCTTTCTTTTCTCTCTCTCTTCCTACACCATATTCTTTAAAGCATATTGGAGTAGACTTCCATATAGGACTAATAGGAAACCCTACCTCAGTCGTCACTGGGGCATCTTCACCACCTCCTCACCTTCCAGAGTCACTAAGGTTCTAAGGCACTTCCATAGTGGTGGGAGTCTGTCCCAGTCACCACAGCAATGCCTACCATCCCAGACATGTGATGATTCAGGTCTGCCTCTTTGGAGTTTCCTTAGATTCCTGGGACAATAGAATCTTTGGTAAGTCTGGGAGCTTTGTGCTTAACATCATGCCTCCACTGTGCCCCAACACTTAACTTGTGATAAGCCTCAGGGAAACTCTTCCTCTCTGTGATTGCCTAGAGCAGTGGTCGGCAAACTGCGGCTCTCGAGCCACATGCGGCTCTTTGGCCCCTTGAGTGTGGCCACGAAGTTTCAATCGCACTGTACGTGTGCGCCCGCACATGGTATTTTGTGGAAGAGCCACACTCAAGGGGCCGCAGTTTGCCGACCACTGGCCTAGAGGTACCCACCTCTCCATTTTGCTCCTTACCTCTATGATATCAAGCATAATTGGCTCAACTGTTTTTGGTCTTTCACAAAAGACAGGAAGAACTTTTGAATTAAAGGCTACAGTTTTCCACACTCCAAAGAAATATTAAGGGCCTGGTTACCACTTGGGTGGGGTAGCAGTGTCTACAAAGGATCTGAGAATGAAAACTCAGAATTTATCCTGTCATGTAGCATTTTTGAAATGACCTGGAATTATAGCTATGAGTTGTAATATAATCAGTAAAATGTTTTGAGTTCCAAAAACTTGGCTTACAAATAAATACAACTGTTTTGTAATGAGTAGAGCCAAGCAATGATACCTACAATATATAATGTTTACTTCCTTGCTCTAAAGTAATGTGAGCTTGCTTCTTCATATGTCATTTCAATTTGATTTTCACTCAACATTTGCAGACCATTAATTTATCAAATCCTATGAGAGGAATTTATTACTTTTTTAAATTCAATTTTTGTGAAGTTCTCCTAGAGCAGTTGTTCTCAACCTTCTGGCCCTTTAAATACAGTTCCTCATGTTGTGACCCAAACATAAAATTATTTTCGTTGCTACTTCATAACTGTCATGTTGCTACTGTTATGAATCATCATGTAAATATCTGATATGCAGGATGGTCTTAGGCAACCCCTGTGAAAGGGTCATTCGACCGCCAAAGGGGTCGTGACCCACAGGTTGAGAACCGCTGTCCTAGAGCCAAATTTTTTAACTTACCAATTTACCGTACATTTCCCTCATATTCCTTCATTCAATTTGTGTGTTAATGTAATGTATATATGTATGTATGCAAACATACTCATTTATATAAATATACATATGCATTCGTATATATGTATTCCAAGTAAGATCATTCATTTTGATCAATATGTATATGTCATCCATGCAGACTTCTTATCTTGATAGCATCTTTTCACCACATCAGCTCTTTATGATCTTTGAAGCTTATTTGAAAACTAGGGGCCCAGTGCACAAATTCATGCACCTTGAAAGGAACTGTGGGCTGCGAGGCTGCGGTGGGCATAGGGGCTGGTCTCGGCCCATCCTCCAAGCCCCTGCCTGGCTCCTCCCACTGTGGCCCCAGGTCCCCTGTCTGCCAGCAGCCTTGCTCCTGCTGCCGCTGCTCCCACGCAGTGATAGAGCAGGCCCCACTTGCACCTGCTGATGGCGTGGAGTGATTGGGGCTGGTGCTGGCAGTGGGTGTGAGTGGGGCTGGTGCCATCAGCAGGTGTGAGCGGCGGCTGCTGCCCTGATCACCCCTCAGGAGCAGGGGGAGATGGAGAAGCCCTTAGGGGCAATTGGGGATGGCAGCTGCCGCTCACACCCACTGACGGCGCCAAGCGATAGGGACCAGTGCCGAGCACCCGCAGTGGGTGCAAGCGGTGGCTCTGGCTCTGGCAGCAGGTGTGAGTGGGGCCAGCACTGGCTGCAGGTGCAAGCACCAGGCAGGTCTGTGGCGCACAGGAGCAAAGAATTTTCAGTAATCATCAGAGGTTTGCCCTGATGACAGCGACTGGTGCCCTGCCTTGGTATGGCGCCCCTGCTCACCTGCTCCACCATCCCTCTGCAGCTGACACCCGCCATGTTCTGTGTGCGCCCCCTGGTGGTCAGCGCACATCATAGCAACCAGTTGTTTGGTTGTTCCGCCTTTTGGTCTATTTGCGTATTAGGGTTTTATATATATAGATAAATAGCATCAATTTTTCATCATTCTAAGTTTCCTCTTTCCTTTCCTGCTTTCCCTATTTGTGTAGAAGACCATGATTTCTCCTAGATCCCAATAATTCTTTTTATGTGCATTTAGGAAGAACAAAGAACCATCTGAAGTGGATGACACTGAAGATAAGAGTGAAAACACGATCACTATTGAAAATGGCATCCCCTGTGACCCCCTAGATACGAAGGGATGGCACATTAATGACACTTTCATGACAGAGGATGAGCGGCTCACCCCTCTTTGAAGGGCTGCTGTTCTGCTTCCCAAGAAACTCACACATGTTTCTGTGCAACTGTTGAGCACCATAAATTATTAAGGGCAGATTACATATTTTGTTTCACCATTCTTCTTTTGTAAGAAAATTTGAATGTGCATGAAAGTGAATCAATAATACCTGTGAAGACCATTGGAATCATAAGCTGTTGACTACTCCAAATATTTTAAAGTATTTCCCTGACAACACAGTGTGTAAGTGTAGTCATTTGGTGTTTGTAATTATTGATTTAAAAGTCCATCAGTATTTAAGCATTTCCAAAAATAAGGACTATATATATTTTACACTCTGGAGACCTAAGGAAAAATATTTTTCCAATGGAGAATCCCTATAATAATTATGAATATTATTTATATCACTCTGTATATGACTAAGTAAGCAAGGATAAAAGTAATTATTGTACATGGGATGGATAAAAATGGAAGTATTGATAAGGTAGAATTTGATCCTGTTATAACTATTGCTTATGTATTTTCTGTCAATCTCTACTAGTGCAGCTCTATTTGTTGACTTTTTCTGCAATCTGTAAAAGTACTATACTAAATAAAGTGCTAATTATTTTTTTGATTATGTGACTGTGGTCTGAGGTTTACTTTTACACGGTGAAACATAGTAAGCCTAATTTTTATTAGTTACATTTAATCTGTTCTACAGTCTAGAAATGAATTATTTTTGTTGTATGTATCCTTCCTTGAAGACATCTTGTAATTTTTAGAATTGGTTTTCCTTTCAGATAGGCCATGTGTCGTTCTAAATGCTAATAATTATTATACATTTATTAATAGAAAGAAAATTTGGTGCTCAGTCTCCCACTGCTATCCCCATAGTTGATGTTACAGCAACAGTTTCTAGCTCACTTCCCTGCCTCCAATACTGCTCCCTGAGTATCGACTCTAAAATGGATACTTGCATGAAGGTTTATTGAGGTCTGCTCTCAGGACATACACCTGTAAGAAGTGAGGAAGGTGAGAGTGTGGCAGACAGACTTTAAGATACCTGCCATCTCCTGATGTTTACACCTCCATGCAACCTGCACTCCTTGAGTGAGGATGGGACCTGTGGCTTGCTTCTAATGAATAGAATAGAGCAAAGGTGATGAGCCATCACTCCTGCAATTACTTTATATTATGTCTAAGCAGACTTGTTCTAGAGCAGTGGTTCTCAACCTTCCTAATGCCGCAACCCTTTAATACAGTTCCTCATGTAGTGGTGACCCCAATTTCATTGTTACAAATGGAACATAATTAAAGCATAGTGATTAATCACAAAAACAATATGTAATTATATATGTGTTTTCCGATGGTCTTAGGTGACCCCTGTGAAAGGGTCATTCGATCCCCAAACGGGTTGCGACCCACAGGTTGAGAACCACTGTTCTAGAGACTCTCCTTGATGGCTTAAGTAAGTGGCCGTTGGGAAGCCCACATGAAAGAAACTAAGCAGCCTCTAGGAATTGCTGGTGGCCTGCTGGCACTGAAGGCAGCCTCCAATCAATCAACAGCCCTAGCAAGAAGCTGGGGTCCTCAGTCCTACAAACACAAGGAAATTGATTCTGTCAACAACTAGACTCAAGTCTCTAGATAAGAATACAGTCTGGCCAACACTTGGCAGCCTGAGCAGAGGATCCAGTTACGCTGTGCCCAGACTCCTGACCCATGGGCATTGTGAGATGATAAATGTGTGTTTTTAAAGGTACCGAGTTTGAGGTAATGTGTTATGCAGCAATAGGAAACTAATAAAGTAGGATTAGGTAGAGCAAGAAGTGACCAGCAACATGGTTACAGCAGAGGCCTCAGTCGATCCTTCAGGGAGGTTAGGAGCTGAGATTGTCCCTGATTGAGTGAGATAAGATGGATGGGCCTTTGTATCTCATTAGCCAGTTATGGCCATGAGTGCTGTTGGAGAGGGTCTGCCCTTGGGAAAGATAGCTCCCTGTGGCTGGGGACAATTCCCATCGAAGGACTCAGTTGTGAGACTTTTAAAAGCCAATATTTTCAGAAGCTGAGGATGTATGTACATGGGCCCTGAAGAGAAGGCCTTGTGGACCCCAGAATGTCCACCACACCCTTTCCAGTCCATTGGCTACAGTATAGCTTGAATAAATATCCAACATGTAAACCTAATCCTCTTGGTTCCTAACATAGAAGCTTTTATTTTTATTTATTTTTAAAAATATATTTATTGGAGGTGACATTGGTTGATAATGATATCATATAATTTTCAGTTGTATATCTTATAATTTAACATCTGTATACTCTATTGTATGCTCACTAAATGGCATCTTATTTTCTTTAGGATAAAGCCAGACTTCTTAACACTGGGCCAACTGTAGTTTTACCTTCACTTTCCTCTCTAACTTCATCTCTCACCCCTGCTTTTTCTATCTCTTTGCCTTTCTTTCATCAATCATAATAGTTCCCTCACATCTAGGTCTTTGAACAAGGTGTTCCCTCTACCTAGAACACTCTTCTGTATCTCTCAGCTACTCTTCCAGCTTATCCTTATGGTCTATCTCACTTAAACATCTTGCCTTCCTGGAGGTCTTTGCTGGACCTCCTGGCTTTGTGCTGTTAGAATGCTCAGATAGTTATGCTCATCTTGTACTTTATATTTAAGTGTATTTTATGGAAGAAGGAGACCACAAACCAAGAGTGCCCTGGGGCCCCCCAAAACCCTAATATAGCCTGTCTCTCTAAACATTTTCATAACCACTTTAGTTTGCTCCCACCTCTAATTTGATAGAATTAATTACTGGGTTGTAACCTCACCATATTGATATTTTCAATTGAAATGATTATAATATTTCATTTTATTTATTTGTTTACATATCTATCTTCACCCTAAGTATAATATTCTTAGAGACAGTTTTCAAATCAGTTAGCATACTGCCTTGTCTTCCTCTTTTCTTTCCTTCCTTTCTCCCTTTTTTCTTTCATTTATTCTGCAATGGTGAGCAAAACTGAACACAGTTCCTGCCCTCATAGAGCTAAAAGTCTGCATAGTCAGAGCTCAATAAATGTGTGCTTATAGACAAGCGCATGAAATTGTAGCTGTTGCAAGCTCATAGTCTTATCTCTTCTGAGAGCAAAGGCAGAAGGTTTTTTACTTGGACACCATTTTACTTGGGAACCATATGCTCTTTAATATTATTAGAGGTTCCTTACTTTTAGGAGAGGAATGATTTTTGATCTCTCAGTTGGCAACATATGATTTACTAAAGGACAATTTTCTATCTTACATCCTCTTGAGTTGTATACACTAGAATAGAGTATCTTTGCATATAGAACTGATGAAACATCTTCTGAATTAATCAGTGTGTACTAGCAAGCATAATCCAAGACATGTATTATCATGAGGATGGAAATTGTTCTTGGGAGGGAGAAAAAAGTTTAGATATTACAATGGTTTATATTCCTCCAAAGGGCAATAGTACATAAACAGATACAAAGTATATCTATGGCATTAAAATTTCATGGGTAAGCTATCAGGAAAATATGTCTAAAATGTCTCAATAATTGGAAAAATGGTTGAGAAACACTGATTCTAGATAAGCTTCTTATTTTTAAGGTATAGATAAACCAATTTGATCACTAAATCATTTTCTTCACTGTCTATTTATTCTGATGCTAAGGGGGATTTACTCCAGTTGCAAAGGTCTGTTCCACTAAATATACTTGTTGGGTAAGTCTTCTATGCTAGCAGAGATGTGCTGTAAACCTGACAGTCAATATAACAGCAAAATGGAGCTTATGTGTCCTGCCTAATGCCTTTGACAAACACTCTGGGTAATTAGAGAGTAGCAATCAGCAACTACACCTTCCATTTTTAATGTAATGATCTTGCTATGTGCCACAAGGGAACACATTTCGAGGTGATATGTACTGGAAATAAAATGTTGTAAAGCAATTGGAAATATCACTGTCATTCAAGTCCCCAAGTCCTTAACAAAAACTACAATGAAACTGGAAAGATAAAAGTGTGTGAAAACCAAGTCACTACAGAAAAACTTAGCTGGTATGGTGATATCTGGACTTGTTTCACAGAAGCACTGTAGATACAAAACTTTTTTTTGGGGGGGGGTGTAGTTTTCTCTTCCACGTTTTTCATCAGGACTTACCAATACAAAATATCACTATATAAAATAATGCAGTGAGTTCTTGAATTTAGATGATACATGATCAGATTTCAAATGTGAATATCACCAAGTGAAATATGCACATTTATGATTACTGGATAAGGAACAAGGAATAGGAGAGAACACAGGTTAAGAACCAAAAATAGTAAAACATTTTTTTTTTACTTTTTATTGATTTCAGAGAGGAAGGGAGAGGGAGAGAGAGATAGAAACATCAATGATGAGAGAGAATCATTGATCAGCTGCCTCTTGCACAGACCGAGCCCGCAACCCCAGCATGTGCCCCTGACCAGAATCGAACCCAGGACCCTTCAGTCCGCAGGCCAATGCTCTATCCACTGAGCCAAACCAGCTTGGGCAGTAAAACATTTCTTAGAGTTCAAATCCCCAGTCCTTATTTCACATTCACGGGGCCTCTTAACATAGTATTTTATTTACCATTTTACATCTTGTTTTCCTTCATTAAAATGTCACATATCTAGTTACCTCAATTACATAAAAAAAGTAAGTTTTCTTCTTTCCTACTATTCTTTTTTTGGTCCTTTCCTTCCTTCTTTCCTTCTTTTCTGCCTCAAGAATTTACTGAAATGTCCACTCTATGTAAGATATCATGTAAGGATCAGAAAACATAAACAGAGAAAGAATGTCCTGGAAAGGACCCATTCATTATTTATGACAAAATTAAGTTTATTACTAAGAATACCATTCTCATTTGGGAATTTTGGCTTGACTGGATGAATGAACAAATGAATGAGTGAATAATTTCTAGTTGTTATTTTTGAATTATTGTGCTCTTTATTTTCATAGCATTGTTTAAAAAATAATTTTTATCAGTTATGGGTGCAGAATAAGAGCCAATTTATAAAGCATAGTATTAATTTCCTCTTTAGTCTAACACAGTGGTCACAGTATTAGGGTAGCAGTAGTAGTAGCAGCAGCAGTAGTAGTAATAGTAGTAGTAGTAGTTGGTGTAAGTCTCTATGGTGTTACTGGGCAGTAAAGGAGTTTGGCCAGTAAAGAAATGACAACTGTGTCTCTACATGTCATTTTTCCATAGTTATTCCTTGATGGTGCTTATATTTTTTGAAGACTAGTGAACATCCTATAAAATAAAACCCTAATATGCAAATTGACTGAACAGCAGAAGGACCAGTTGCTATGATGCACACTGACCACCAGGGGCCAGACGCTCAATGCAGGAGCTGCCCCCTGGTGGTCATTGCGCTCCCACGGGGGGAGCACCGCTCAGCCAGAAGCCGGGCTCATGGCTGGTGAGCACAGTGGCAGTGGCGGGAGCCTCTCCTGCCTCCACAGCAGCGCTAAGGACCCCTTGGGGGATATCCAACTGCCGGCTTAGGGGAGCGAGCTTAAGCCGGCAGGTGGACATACCCTGAGGAGTCCAGGACTGCGAGAGGGCACAGGCTGGGCTGAGGACCACCCCCCCCCCCCCCGCCGAATGCACGAATGTTGTGCACCAGGCCTCTAGTATAACAATAATATGGATGTAGGGTATTGGATGAAGGAATTCATTTAGACCCAGAGAGAGTGACACTATTTTTCTAAGTGTCTGATGTCTTTTGTCCCAATCTGTAAGTAGGTTCCCAGAACAACAGGGATAGGTCATTTCCATGCCCATTGGAAAGGGTAGAACAAAAGCTCTTGAGAATGGCATAGAACAAAGGTCAGCATTGGCCACTGGTTGTAGGCAAGCCTGGAAGTTGCCATTGTTAGGTACCTTGCTACATTGAACAAATAGCTCTTACTTAAAAGATTTAGCAAAAGTTCAATGAAGACTCAGGTTTCAATTGCTCTTAGTCATCCTATATCATTGGTTCACAGCCCACCATAATTAGAGAACAATGAACTATTGTGGCAATATTCAGTTTTTATCAACGTTGCATTTGAAAACTTGAGGTTGAACCATATGAAATTGCTGCTATGCAAAAACTTTTGACTTAGAAAAATGGCAAATTCTTAAGGTCAAGCAATTAGTTTGCTAGTCAGTTCTTTGGAATTTTGGAAAGATGTTCCTAAGGATGCTTCATGTAAATACATCATGTAAGACAATCTTCAGGCCAGCTCACAGGAGTATATTAACCTTTGATATAGTTGAAATATTGTTCATTTATATTAGAAGACAAAACTGTTATAATGCCAGCAATTCAATGAAAGAAAAAGACAATTTAATAAGTACCAGCTTTGGTTGTGTTTTGATTGTCAGTGCTTGAGGAAAAGCAGATTTTAATGAGAATAAGAAAGTACATGGAACTAGCAAAAGGAACTGATAGACACAATGAAAACCTTTAAAGGACATTGATTCTGGCTAATTAAAAATTATGTTTATATTCACTGTCGTGGCTTCATCATCATCCACTTGCTCCCCAACTTTTGCATTCTGGCTTCCATTCCCATAACCCTGAGGAAACTGCTCCCTCAAAGGTCACTAGTGAATTTCTGGTTGTCAAGGTCACAGCTTCTCAGTCTTCATCCTCCTGAATCTCTTTGAATCATTTTACAGTGTAGGGGCATCCTATATCCCCCTTTGACACACTCTCCCTTCTTGAATTGTCTGTGATATAGAGAAGTTGAAAGAGAAAGAAATAAACAGGTGAAAAATTGAGTGATTTTTTTGTGTCAAGTGTAGTGTAATTCTCAATAGTGAAAAGAAAGAATTGCATCTTGTGCATAATGAAGACAATGGAGAAAATACTTGGGATTAATTATTCTCTCTGATGACCACCAATAGGTTTCCATCCAGAGTAGGAGAAAAAGGTGTGCAAGTAGTCATTGTTTATTAAATGATTAGTTGCTTCACATAGTGGTAGAGAGCACCAGGCTAGAAGAATACATGTCACAATTCCTTATCTGCAACTCCCAAATCCAAAAACTTATGAAAACTGCTTGGCAGCAATACCTGACCTGAATAGATGCGATGTTCCATATGATATGTATCTATTGTGCTTGATATTATTGAATGCAGAAATATTTAAGTTGTTTGGCAATAGGATTCTACTGGGAGTAGATTAATATATGGCATATACACAATACCACCAATACAGCCTGAGTTCTAATTCTAACACCACCATTTACTAATCGGGTGGTCCCAGGTGAGCAGGAATTCGTAAAAGTGGAGAGAAGGCAATCCAGTGAAATACTAGTAGCTTGTCTCCATTTGATGTAAATAGACTAGCTTTAAAAAGAAACTAATATTTGTCCTATTTGCCCAAAGTGTTATTGTGAGAATAGAATGAAATAAAAAAGCAAAATTAATAAAGAAAATGTGATTTGTGAATAAAATTTTTATTAAAATTGATATTGAGCCTGACTGGCATGGCTCAGTGGTTGAGCATTGACCTATGAGTCAGGTGGTCACAGTTCATTCCATGCCCGGGTTGCAGCTCAGTCTGCAATGGGGGGTGTGCAGGAGGCAGCAGATTAATAATTCTCTCTCATCATTGATGTTTCTATCTTTCTCTCCCTCTCCCTTCCTCTCTGAAATCAATAAAAATATATTAAAAACTAAAATAAAATTGGTATTGAGACTACTCAACTTGAGGCCATAAAGAGGAATAAAAGGGTTCATTTAAGGGAACTATTTTACTATATAATTATATATTCATATCTATAATGGCTGAATCTCAGAACTGTGCCCTACATTACCCACAAGCAAAGCATGAATAGCATAAATATCCATCTAGAAAGACACAACCACATGTAGATCTGGTAGGGAGATAGTGGGTAGGCATTTTCAACACAAAGAAAGAGAGAAAAAAACTCTAAGAAAAATCTTTCAAGTACACATTACCTCTAACCCTAATAATGACATAACTTCCCCCCCAGAGGATATCATCCTATATAATCCCTAAAGAGAGACAGAGACAAACTTGTGGTAACTCAGCTAATTATCCCAGTATTAACTTTAACTCAACTAGGTAATGATCATCATGTTTTAAAATGATTATTCCTATTTTACTTTATTACTATCATTGAATCAGTTGACATTTGTTAAATCAACTAGTGTACCAATCAATTCAGTTTAAAAAATCTGATTGATGGACAAGCTTTTTTGTTGAATTAATTAGTCAATATGGTAGAACCTTGTGTATGTAGTCAAATTCTAATGATATTTAAACTCTCTTACATTGAGGATTGGATCCCGTGACTTATCGGCCAGGTACATGGGGATGAGTCACCTATTCTGTTTTTACATTTCCTGGAGCTCTTACAAGCAGATTCAAAGTCCCTGGGAGGATGGGGCCACAGCCAGCAGTGGAACAATTCACTTATATGATAAGCCTTTGGCCTTTATTTAGTACAATTCCATAGACAATCTAACATGTTCTTTGAAGAACTAAAGAAAATTTAAATTAATGAATATAAGAACTCAAATCTGCTTGCTCAAAAGTGACATAAGCTTGCCAATGTTCATTTCTTTGCCATTATTTAAGGTTAATTGAGGCTCATGTTAATTCCCATTACATGTTATAGTATTTGCTTGCTAGATTATCATCTGCTTAGCCATAAAGGGAAATACCAAGGTTCATTTTAATTGTACAATGATTGCAGAAAACCTCAGGTTTATAGTTTCAAACATAATGCTTTGACACAGCACATTCCAATAGATGAGCAAACAAAATGTCATTTACAAAACCTCCCCAAGGATTATACCAGAGTCCTTCGGGGGAGGGGACTGAGGTGTTGTGGGGGCTAGAAATCAGAGTATTTGGCAGTTTTCCTCATAGTTTCGTAGTTCTTTTTTGCTTTGTGTTGGGAATCCAAATAGGTGCCTTACATATATCAATTATAATTAAAAATGATTTTTAAAAAAGGAAAATTGTAGTTCTTGTTACTATAGTCTCTAAAATGTGCCCTGTATTACCCACAAGCAAAGCATAAATAGCAAATGATCTAAATCAAGTATAGCACAGAAATGGTCAACAAATTGAAAGTGCTAAATAGTGAAGCAAAAATATGATCCCAATTTTTAAAAATTTCCAGTTGTGAAATATATCCAATCTATTTAAGGTTCTGATTCTTTCCATGCCACTGCCCATAGTTCTGTATTCAGGATGGACCAAGAATAATCTAGCAATCGCACTGCACATTACTCAGGCATGGAGTTTCAGGCACCCCAATACCAGTTCTTGTCCTCCATTGAGTACACACCTGGCACGGCATAGATGACATATGAAACTTACTGCAGGAAAGGAGTTGATGACAAAGCATTTTTAAAATGGAAATAAGCTAAAAGTCAAATGGTAACAATTAAAACATGGAAACTGAAAGAATCAGTTGTTATGAATTCTTTAACACAATGCATTTTAAAATACTGTATAATTTGGGCAAGACATTTAAATTGGCTTAGTCTCTGTTACTTTTAAGTAGGATTAGTAACACTTGATATTGAATGAAATAAATAATAAAATCAATAAAAATTAGTGAATAAAATGAACCATGTGATTCAACATACTTTATGAAGTGACCACTATAAGTCTAGTAACCACCTGTCACCATAGTTATTACAATGATATTGACTCTATTCTCTGTGCTGTACATTAAACCCCCAGTATGTAAAGAGACCGGTGTATATATACACATACAGGGTGTCCCAAAAATATATACACACTTTAACAGCTGATACCTCTTACATTTTGAAAATGAAATGTATTTTAATAAACACTGCCTTTATAAATATTCAAAGTGTCTATACATATGATACACACACACATTTTGGCAGCTTTACTATTGGGAATAGGTAGTTTACTATTGTGCTTGGTCCTGACTGAGATAGAATCATGTATATATGTTAGTTCTTGAGAGCACTATGTTTATAGTACTATCCAGACCAGGGTCCCTTAACCTTAGCACTTGAAATTTGGCCTCAAATAATTCTCGTTTGTGGGGCCCTGTCTGGTGCATTGTACAATGTTTAGCAGCATCCCTAGATGTAGTATCACCCTCCCCCAAGTTGTAAAAACCAAAAATGTTTCCACACATTGCCAGGTGTCCTCTGGGAAGCAAAATCACCCTGGTTGAGAACAACTGCTCTATTCCACTGATATAGATTCGCTTTAAAGAGAACAAAATTATTGCCATGCCATCTGAAGTTGTCATCTGGGAATCTATGATCTCTAATTACTCCCTATTACTGAACATTCTCACCTTACTGAGAAAAACATAGCTTTTTACCAAGGTGGTGTAGAGCCCCGATGCTGTCCTCTCAGTGAAAATCATAAGTGCAATATAATAAGTGCAAGGAGAAACTGTGTTGGTAACTAATGCAAGTTTGATGTCATCCATTTTTTGAGCTGTCCCTCCATGCCTTTTATGCTTCTTCATGCCTTGACTATCCCTCTCTTCCATGTCTGCAATAAGAATTGTTTCAAAAATCCCTTTCTGACAACAAAGAGTATGGACTTGAAGCCAGACTGCCTAGGTTTGAATCCCAGTTCATTGCTTTACAGCTTTGTGATCTTGATTCAGTGCCCCACTTTCTTCACCTAGAAATGAGGATGGTGCTATTGCTCACTGCATAGAGTTGTTGTGGGGATTAAATGAGGGAGAACATATACTAGTATATACTAGTACAGCAGTTAAACTCTGCCTGGCACATAATAAGCATGCAACAAAATTTCAATATTGTTATTGTTACTGTTATTAGTAGTATTAGTCTTTATGATTCAGAGTCTCATCTCCTTCAGAAAGCTTACCTGATTTCTTGGGCCCATGCTGACCTTCTAATTCTCTGAAATCATGAAAACTTTTGTAATCTTACAAATTAGAGTTTATTCACATCATCTTTTATGTGTGTCATCTGAGTAAAATTTTTCCAACAACACAGATTGTATGAGCCAGAGATTATGTGTTCCATAGGGTTTGCATTCTCTCATACATCTCATTTATTGGGTAAGGAGTTAACATGGTTTTCCCACTCTTATCTGGTTACTAGAGGCCCAGTGTGCAAAATCGTGTTTGGTAGCCTGCCACTGCTTGCCGCCCCGCCCACCCGCCTGCCTCACCGTGCTCCTAGACCTTCCCACCCACCGGCCCCACCTCATTTGCTGCCCCACCCACCCGCCCGCTGCTGCTCACCCCATTCACTGCCCTGCCTACCCGCCCGCTGCCCCGCTGCACTTGCAGCACCGCCCACCTACCCACCGCTGCTCGCCATGCTCACTGCCCTGCCTGCCTGCCACCCACCTTGCTGCGATTGGAGCCTGTGGGCCGTAGGGGAGGAACCAAGAGGTGCTCAATGCATCTCATGGTGACCCATCGTTTGGTCATCCTGGTCGTCATGGACACTGGCTTTTTATATATATAGATATCCTACATAGTCAATGGGTAGAGGCATCAGCATGATATTGATACTAAGATGGAAATTCCCTCCAGACCAAGGTACAGTTCAGGAAGATCTTGCATGTTCTGTCTTCTGTGCCTGAAATTCATAAGCACCCAAACTCATGGTTGGAATAAAATTTCTTTACAGAAAATATCCCCAGAAACAACCCCTCTACAGTGGGTGGAAAATCACTACCTATATTACCTATATGAAAGACATGCCTTCCTACTTCCTTAAGGCAGAACCAAGTTTAGTTGGATGTCTACCATTTTCCAACATAAACCAGATGTATACTTTATTAGTTTAATCCATTTATCCCAGTCCCCTGGGGAAGTTTCCCTTGTTATTATAAAAATTCATTGAAGCCAGCCAGTGTGGTTGAGTGGTTGAGCCTCGACCCATGAACTAGGAGGTCACAGTTTGATTTCTGGTCAGGGCACATGCCGAGTTGTGGGCTCAATCCCCAAAAGGTGGCATGCAGGAGGCAGCCCATCGATGTTTCTCTCTCATCATTGATGTTTCCATCTCTCTCTCCATTTCCCTTCCTCTCTGAAATCAATAAAAAAATATTTAAAAAAATAAAAATAAATAAAAATTCATTAAAAAAGAGAGATTCACAGGAAGAAACAGTTCCTCATTTCCCACATTGTTGTTTTTAGATGTGATGCCTGAAATGAATGTAGCCATCTTGTGCCTGACCACGAGGGAAGCTTTAATCAGAGCAGAGGTCAACATGCTGAGGGTGATACAGTGGAAAGATGAAAGAAACCAAGGTCTTTGATGATATCATTAAGCCACTAAATTAACCAACTCTGGATTTAACCTGTCAAGTCTTTTATGTGTATGTTAATATGTTTTCCTTATTGTTTAAGCAGTTGAGTAAGAGTGGGGCTTCTTACTTGTAGCCCCAAAGCATCCTGACTAAACAGATAATTTGGAAAGACTTTGGAGAAGTTAAGAGAATGTATCAATTAGCTTTTGCTACATTAAAAGCCACTTCAAAAACCCATGGCTTAAAACAACAGCCATTTATTTAGTTCACGATTCTATGGGTCGACAATTTTGTCTGTGCTCACCCGGGAAGTTCTGTTCTCAGCTGCTCTCACTCATACATCTGAGGTCAGTTGCCAGAGAAGGTGGAGGCTTGCTGGTACTCAATGGCCTGAGTTTGATTGTCTCATTTCTGGTCCAGTGGTTTCTCACTCTCCAGGAGTTCAGCTCAGGCTTGTTCACTGTGTGGCTATTTGGCTCTCAGGGAGAGAGAGAGAGAGAGAGAGAGAGAGAGAGAGAGAGAGAGAGAGAAAGAAAAAGAAGAAGAAGAAGAAGAAGAAGAAGAAGAAGAAGAAGAAGAAGAAGAAGAAGAGAGAAGAAGAGAAGAGAAGAGAAGAGAAGAGAAGAGAAGAGAAGAGAAGAGAAGAGAAGAGAAGAGAAGAGAAGAGAAGAAGAGAAGAGAAGAAGAGAAGAGAGAGATTGATTCTTGAGGCCTAGCTTCAGAATTGGCCTACTATTACTTCTGCTACATTCTATTAGCCAAAGCAGATTCAAGAAGAAAGGAAATACATTATATCTCTTGATGGGAGATGCTGCAAAGTCACATTGTAAAGGATGTTGATACAAGGAGAAGTGAAGAAGTAGTTTTACAAGATACTACCGATATCCTATAGTAAATATTTGCAAAGCCCTCTTCCTAATTAGTCGAGCATTGTTATGAATAAATGGGTTAAAATGTGGTCACCTCCACTTTTTAATTAGACTTGGGCTGTTTAGTTAGCCTCTTTAAGTCTTCATGTATACTATTATTAAATGGAAATTATAATAGTTCCTTACTCATAGGGTGACAGTGAGGATTCAAGAAGATAATGCTTATACATTGTTTAACACAGTTCATGGCATTATTTGTAATCTATAAAGACAGATCCATACTCTTTAGTTCAGGGGTCCTCAAACTTTTTAAACAGGGGGCCAGTTCACTGTCCCTCAGACCGTTGGAGGGCCGGACTATAGTTTAAAAAAAAAAACTATGAACAAATTCCTATGCACACTGCACATATCTTATTTTGAAGTAAAAAACAAAACGGGAACAAATACAATATTTGTATTTGCATGTGGCCCGCGGGCCATAGTTTGAGGACCCCTGCTCTAGTTAATGTCCTAGAATTCTCTTTCTCATTTTCTCCTCCTCTCTTTGTTAAACAAAACTTAGGTAATTTTTTTTTATCCATTCTGCCTTTACGCATCACCCTATTACTATTCTAGTTGGCAGCGTGACCACAGCATCTCCATACCTGTCAGAAGCTCTGTGGCCCCAGTGGAGAGCTTCAAGGTACTGGATTGCCAATGCCTAATGCTCACCGATGAGTGTCTTGGGGCCTGGCCTAATGCTCTGCCTTGTCCTGAGCCTTGAAAACTCTGAATTTTTATTACCAGTAGCTTTCTCCTTAGAGGAGTGCCAGGGTTGAAATTCCAACTGAGTAATAGATGGAGATTTTTGTCCCCCACCCCCACTGTTTCTCCAGTTTACTAAGGAGAGTGTTACTTTGAGGCATGGATCCAGACTACCAAAAGTGTCTCTAGAGTGTCTGTGCTCTTAAGCATCATAGGTTTTTCAGCACCATTTTATTGAAGTATTGGAGTTATTCCTGAATTTCAGGTTCATATTGAATTTGTATAAAACATAGGCCTAAGGACTTCTTCACCAAATAAATTCAGAGGGGATGCCGAATTATTTCCTAAATATTATCAAGCTACCCAGTGAGCTGTAACTGACTCCTGCTCCCGGCTAATTTTACGGAGATTCCAGTGTTGCAATAGGGGAGGAAAAAAAAGTGTTGGGTAACACAAAATCCAGTGAAAAGGCCGAGAAGAGAAAAACACTCAGTATGAGAGCTCCTGCAAGTGTTTACTCAAGTTTTCAATTTTCTCAGTTGCTTACTGATGTCACCCTCGCAGAGGTTGCTGAAGCTTTGCCTAATCTTAAGTTAAACCATTCAGAGTCACTGAGATAAGAAAATAACATCTTGTAGCCCAAAGGCATTATCCAAATTCCAAGGCCATAAGGCCTTGATTCCTTTCTGGATAGAATCCAAATTAATATCCTCAATATCCACTACATTCTGACTGTCTCCAGGAAAGATGCATGCTGTCTTGGGATTTGTGTTGTATAGTTTCTAGGCACTGAACATATTTATCAACCAAAGAAGATTCCTGACGAGATTGAAGACAGGTGGGCAAATATCAGGAGGGTCTTTAATGACAAAGAATGAAGTAACAGTAAGGCTGATCCATTATAATTTCAATTGAATGTATTCATGTGAACATGGGATTAAAGCTTTTACCCTTTTAAAAATATATTTTTACTGATTTCAGAGAAGAAGGGAGAGGGAGAGAGAGTTAGAAACATCAGTGATGAGAATCATTGATAGGCTGCCTCCTGCACAGCCCCTACTGGAGATAAAGCCCACAACCCAGGCATATGCCCTGAATGGGAATCCAACCATGATCTCCTGGTTTATAGGTCAGTGCTCAACCACTGAGCCATACCAGCCGGGCTACCCTTCAATTTTTAACTTCCAGATTGATCCTCCTTGAAGTTCAGATGTTAGGCACTCGGGATTTATAATGTGATTTATCCACACCCCATCTCTTCAATTTGGGAAACTGGAGTCATTGTACTTTCTGCTACATCTCCCACTTGCTTGGGTTCCAGAGAGAGAGAGAGAGAGAGAGAACAAAGGAGTTCTACAATCAAATAAACATTAGCATCTTTGGGAAGAGTCTTACAGGATAATCTAGAAGAAAACTTCAAAGCCTTAACAAAGTTCTCTTGTCCTTTAGACCAGAAAGCAAGCTTACCTCTGCTAATCGGCCGTGACAGTGATCCAGTTGGATCAGAAAACATGGCCTCATTCTGAAGTCTGAGGTAGAGGCCAATAGGGATGCAGGCTTATTGTAAGATATTTAGAGCCAATTTGGAACTATTAACCAATTAACCAAAGTGTAAAAATCTTTAGTCACCTCATACTATAGCTGGGAGGCAGAAGCTGGTTCCAAAAGGAGTTTTCTATGCTTTAAATGCCCAGTTGGCCTTGACCTGAACTGATTCTAAGCTACTTGACTTGGACCATCTCTCATGTCAGCTGCCTTCCCTTCCTTGGTCCAACTCAACCTTCTTGTCCTCCTGAGATGTGTCTACTTTGCTATAAACCAATGAAAAAATGTAATGCTCTGGCCAAATTCATGAACCTCCCTGTTTAGTTCACAGATGGCTCCTCGGGACTAGGGGTTGTTTCAAGTAACATTTTTCCTTATTTATCTATCCAAATTTCCTTTCAAGGTTGTGACTAAGTATTAGTTTTCAGCACATTGGGAGTCTGAAGAATTAATATTGTTTCCTTTTGGTCTTAACTGAAAAGACATATTTGGTTAACTATCTCTATCTGACAATTCTCAAATTTTTATCCCCATCCCTGATCTTTCCACCAAACTGCAGATTTATTTATTTAACTGCCTTCTCAACACCCTCACTTTCATCTTTAACATATATCACAAACTTGACTGAACTCTTACTCTTCCCTTCAAACTATTTTACCTGCAACTTTCTCCATCTAAATAGATGTCAACCTTGTCCTTCTACTTGTTCAATCTAAAAACCCTGTAGTAATCTTTGACTCTTATTCTTTCATAGCCCACATCCAATTCACCAGTAAGTCCTGTTGGTTTTACTGTTAAAATGTATTCAAGATCCAGCCACTTCTCACAAATTTTACTGCTACCATCAAGCCACCACCATAACTCACGTGGATTATTTCAATAGCCTCCTTACTGGTCTTTTTGCCTATAGTCTTGCCCCTTTGTAGTCTGTTATCCACACAGCAGACAGAGTAATTCTTTTCAAAGGTAAGTGAGATATGTCACTCCTCTGTTCAAACTCTGTCATGGATTATAATTTTCCTTAGGATAAAGGCTCAAGTTTTGCTCCTACGGCTCTAGATGTAAATTTATGCTAGTGGCTCTAGTGTTGTCTGATATTTTCAGTCTGGGTATGAAGATAAATTAGGGTTACATGGCAAGCACTGTATTATCATAAATTCAGGTCATTGATAATCAGTACAAACTCCCTGAAATCCAGTTTGTCCTCCCAAGTTTGAACTTTGTTGGAAATATTTCTCAGTTTGGCTACTGAAGATTATATTTGCTCTATCTATAGGGAAAAACGACCACTATGCAACTAGAAATGTAAACAGGAAAGAGTTTTAGCTTTTCCTTTGGGCTAAAAAGCCAACTTATTTATTTTCTCTAAAGTACTTATAAATTCACTTTGTATAATAAATATGTGGTCAAAACCAATTGTACCAAATGCAAATAATTCTTGGCCATGTAAGTTTTAAACTCTATACGCTTTATAATCTTGATATGCTTTCTTATTTCTGTCAGAAGCATTAATTCTATCAATTTTAAGAAATTGCCTGAAGCATAATTTTTTTCCTCTGAAGTTTACCTAAGTTATCCTCTCAACTTGAGGAATTTGAGGAAGTTTTTGCTAGAGCTATTTGGCAATCTCACCATTTATGGCTACAGTGTTGGAAGTATGTAAAAAGTATGAGCAATAAGGGCGCTATGGATCTCAAAGTCTATGCACTTTGCTCCAGCAGAGTGGAGACCCACCCTCAGATCTGAGCCTATGAAGAGGGAGCTCTCTGATTGAACTCCATGGTTATCTAGTTTCCATTTAGGTTTTAGCTGGTAGCATATCAGAAACAGGGAGGGGATTTATGGTGGGCAGGGCTACTAGAAGTAGATTCTTCAAGACGTGACAGTGAATTCAGAGCCTACACAGATAGCAGAATTAAGAGCAATAAAGCTGTTTGGAGCCATTCAATGTAAAGCCTTGAAGACATTGTCACATTACAGCTTAGTCAGTAAACAATTTTCAAATTGATGACAATGAGTCATTGTAAAAAAAAAAAGAGAGAGAGAGAGATACAAAATAATGTACAGGCAACATCCCGATTAGGATGGAATATATTTTAGAAACATTTCTACCTTAAATGGTTTAAAAATGCAAAACTGGTATAACCCAAGCAGTACATTTTAGTTTTGTTTATGTGAGCCTGTTTATTCTTGGACTATACCAGTTTCCTACAGAACTACTATGGACAATTCTCCCATTTCCCTCACTTCTCAAAGTTCCCTAATTATGACACAGCTCCTCTCATTTCGAGTGGCTTTTATTATTAGGCTCACAGCATTCTTCTCTGTGTTCTCAAGTATTGATTCATATAATACTTATACCATCCCTATGAGATTGTTATCAGCTTTGAAATAAGGAAATTAGGTACAGGGAATATTACCTGCCTAAAATCACACAAGTAATAAGTGGCAGAGTAAATCTGTTATGCTAGTTAAGTCTTCTAAATGACGGCCCCATGATGGAGGAGAACTGTTCACCCTAAGTCTTCTCTTCCATGTCTGAACTGTGCTTCAGATGACATTATCTTAGATCCATTTATTTATTTTCCTCTGGATGCTCTCCTGTGTCTCTCTACATTGTGGTTATCAGAAATGAGCATGATGCTCTAAATTAATTTGCATATAACTCCCTGGCTGGTCTACCTGCATCTACCCTTGTCCCTTAGTGTCTGCTTACTAATTGGCAGTGAGAGTGATCCAGTTAAAACTTTTGCCAGATCTCTTCTCTGCTGGAAGCCCTCCAGTATCTTCCCACATTACTCAGAGTAAAAACCAAAATCCTACAATTGTCTGTAAGGCCCTCCTGGTGTGGCGCCCAGCCTGGGCTCTGACCACAAAGGCCTCTCATGTTCTTGAGATCTGCCTATACTCTTTGCACTTGCTGTTCCCTCTGCCTAGAACAGTCTTCCCTAGATATACACACAGCTTTCATCCCTTCCTTCAGGTCTTTGCTAAATGTCACCCCTCTCAACCCCATCATTTACCATCCTCCTTTCTTGCTTATTGCAAAGTCATAGCATTTATCATCAGCTATTTTTTTCTTTCCTCTACCCAATGTCATATAATATGATAGCCACAGGAACATTTCCTGTCTTATTTATTAGTGTATTAGTATATCCAACATATAGACTAGTGCCTGGCATATAGTAGGTAGACAATAAATCATTATTGAATCAAAATTCTTGTTGTTTTGGACATGAACTATTGTTGATCAGAGGAATGCTTAATCCTACAGTGTGTGGTTATTTCTGGGACATTTAGATCTATCTGGTAGAACTTTACACTTTGTTAAATCCCTTATTGAAATGGAAGATACACTGTGTCTTTGTTTGTTGGTTTGTTTGTTTATTCTTCTATTCTTTTATCCAAAAGGAAATAAGACAGGCAGCATTTGACTTGTTCCTAGTGAATCCCTAGGTATCCTATATAATAAAAGGTTAATATGCAAATTATCCCCTCAACTGGGAGTTCAACCACGAGTTTGACCAGGTGGCAGGGCTGGCCAGCCAACTTCCGGCATCCCCTCCCCGCAGCCGGTCGGCCCCATTTGCCAGATCGGGGCAGGCCAGCCGGACCCCACCCGTGCACAGGGCCTCTAGTACAGTATATTTAGGGCCAGAGATATATATTTTCCAAGTGCAAACCACATTCTATAAATTATATTTTATAGTTTTGTGAGATGTCAAGATCAAGAGCTCTTATTCTACCCTTTATACCTTTATAAAATTCACCCTCCAGCCTTTTTGAGAAGTAGAACAGGTTTTCTGCATCTCCAATCTCCTAATGTTCTCTGGTTTCATTCTTTCTCAATGACAATCCTTCCTTTAGGCCAGTTGTTTATATGGGTCCCACCCCCTGGGTCTTTAGTGTATTTATTTGCATTTTCAGAATGGGCTGAATCCTTCTGGATAGGTGTCAGAATAGTGACATCTTCTCATTGGAGAGTGAAAAAATTCCACCAATGCAGTCACTACTTGCAGTTGGCCATCACTGAGTTGATTTTCCTACAGAATTATTGCGGACAGTTTACCTATTTCCCTTGCTTCTCAAAATTTCTTGGCTTCCAGAACTTTCCTGCCTCGCTGTTATCTCAGGCTCTTTGACACTGTTTTTAGCTCTCAGAGTTTACATCCTGCTTTCTCCATTTTAATTTGAATACATTAATCTTATGTTCTGTCTTAGTGAATTGAAGTTGGACTACTCCCATTTTTTTCCTGAACCCTGGCTTCATTCAGGAAGTGACCCCAGTAGAGTTTTGTTTCAGCTTTTATTAAGGTAGGATTGTAGCTCTTTGTTCAGAGACTTATGCTATGTTCCCTCTTTTCTTGACTGGTTATTCTCCTAATGCCTGTGAGAAGTGAGTAGATCTCAGCTTCTCAAACATGGGAGGTGCCTTACTGAAATTTCACTGATCCCCCCCCATGTTACTTTCTTTAAAGTTTGTTGTTGTAATTACTTAAATTTATCATCTCCTTAACTTGTTAAAAGATTTGTGTACGATGAGTCACATCAATGGCAGTAAGAATCTCTTTTTGATGTGGTGGGACCAAAATCCATGATTTTCACAGACAAACAGCATCAGCACTGTCCCTCTGCTGGTGTTGATCTACACCCCATCACTGCTCTTTGACTGACTGCACCTTAAAGACCTGTACTCTAGAATCAAGCTGCTTGCATTTACATACAGCCTCTATCACTTATCAGGTGAATGAGGTTTGACAGTTTGTTTAACTTCTCTGGGTCTCAGTTCCATAATCTGTATAATGGTGATAAAAATATTTACCTCTAGATTGTTTGTAATGCTTAAATGACATAATATAATGGAAAACACTTGCTTTTAATTATTTTTTCCTATTCTACAGTAATATGTACAGCTTTGGAGTAAGGGGAAGAGGTGAAAACTTTTTTACAGGCTTAATTACTGTAATTTCACCTGGACCTGGAAGACTTGTTTTTCTAGGTGAAGAAATGTTTCCCCTGTGTGAAGGTTTCATAATCACAGTCACCCAGACCCACAAGCCTTGCCATTTAAAGAGGCTCCTCTCTTTTATCTGTGGCATGAATACCTACACCTTCTGAATGAGGACACTGATTCGGCTCCTGAAGATTCACCAGGGTAACTACTGAAGTTTCTTTGAACTCTATATTGCCATGATCCTATGGCTAAAGATGACCAGAGCTTGACATGGACACTCCTTGAATTTCATACCATGAAGAGGCATTCTCATTTCCTTGTGACTTTGCCTGAGGTTTGAACAGGTAAGTGAAAGGGAAGGAGGCACACAATGAAGTCAGCCATAGAACCAGTGTTTACCATAGTCATCTCAGAAATAGAAACTAAACCTTTTAAATTTTTTCCAAGCTGTGGAGTGGAAGGTAGTCTTATTATTTTGAAAAATAATTGTGAAATTTAAAATGTATCAGAAAGAAATGAATTTCATAAATACGAGGGCTACGTCATTTATTTAGGAAGGGAAAATGTTACCCAAGTAGATAGTTTCTGTGAATATAAGCTTGAAATCAAAAGAAAGTAGGGATAACTCACTGTTAAATGGAATTGTCTGAAAAACAGATAAGTAAAATATTGCTTACATGATCCTTAATTCGAGGCTTCTTTGGTCACTGTAAAATTATAACACCTTCAGTGTATTTTTAACAGCTTTTTAGGAACTTATTAACCAAATGTATAAGTTTTGATTTGGCCATAAAAGCTAGGAAAGCTATGATTCTCTGGGATTAATGAATAACATTTGTTTATTTGATTTACTTTAAAAATCATTTTAAAATATGCGTACATATCTGTCCTCTCTAGGATGAACTTTCTATTGGTTCATCAGATTGTTTACTGTTTCTTCTTTTTTTTTTTTCTATCTTCCCCGCTCAGCGCCCAACCCAAGTTCAAAGGCTGATGAGAGAGAAAAACTCATGAAGAGGTTTTACTCTAGGGAAAGTTCTTCAGTGAATGGGATCTTGGCGCACAGGGAAAGATGTCAGGCTCTTCCTGGCTCTTTCTCAGCCTTGTTGCTGTAGCTGCTGCTCAATCCTCCACTGAGGAAAAGGCCAAGATATTTTTGGAGAATTTTAACTCTAAAGCTGAAGACCTGTCTCATGAAAGTGCACTCGCTTCTTGGAATTATAACACCAATATTACCGACGAGAATGTCCAAAAAATGGTGAGTGTGCATGGCTTCATATGAGCATTTATTGCTTCTTACAGGTTAGATTACTGCCCATACAACTGAAAGGGGAAATCAAAGAAATACTCTGAGCTGGGAAGTTGGATATTTGCTTCAGTATTTCTGATTCTGAAGTCCCAGATGACTAAACTTAATTGAACCTGGGGTTCATTTGGAAAATTGTTACAAAATAGTTCACTGGTCTCAATTCAGATTCTCGGAAAACAGTGAACATGCCTCATAAGGTTGCTACCATAATTGTCATCATTGTCAGGGTTTTAAAGCATTTCATGGAAATGCCATAAGTTAGTGATGTGAACAGGAATATCTAGAGACTCTCTAAAATAATATGTTAACTGAAAAATGCACCTGGAGGCTTGGTGAAAGAGCTAGATAGTAATTATCTAACAATTGGTTGGGTGAGGCTGGACTTAGGAATTTCTTTCTTCGCTGTCACAGAGCTCTCTCCGAGGGACTTGCAAAAGTCACAGAATCCACCCAGAGCCCTCCAAGAAAAAATACAATTAAAACAGTTCTGACAAATCTCAGAATGCTCTGGGAAAGCAAGATGTTTTGTTAGATGAGTATACGGGTTTAAGGTTTCTTCTCTTACAGATCCCAAAGAAGTATCCTTCCACTTTTAGTGCTGGATATTGAGCAGCATTATTTAAGAAATAAATTTTTGTGACACTTGTACGGCAATACATTCCTTCAAAAATGTAGTTCAGAAGTTTATTTTTTCAAATAATTAGTAAGTTTGTATGCTTAAATTAAATAACTGTCATTCACTGGACAGAATAAATCTGATACCTACTATTTTATTTGAAATCTGTAAACAGAGTGTTTTTTTAATTTTTCTTTTTCTAAAGCTCAAAGAAATCCAGGAGATTTTGACAGCCCACTGTGTCAGAGAAGATGATGTTTTTCTTATCTCATGTTTTTGTCATACCTCTTTTTCATTTCTTCATCATTGCCCTTTTCTTACTTTTTATTTGATTTCTGTTGGAGGTGCTTGTAGTGTATTGTGTATTTGTTTTCATGTTCAGCTGAATGGTCCAGTAGGTGGTGATGAAGGTGTATCAGCATCATGCGTAAGAGCTCTGGAACCAGACTGTCAAACTCCAGATCCTGGCTCCACCACTTTCTAGCTGAGTGAACTTGAACTAGTTAATTAACCTCTCTGCACCTTAGGTTTTTTTGTCTGTAAAAAATAACATAACCTTCATGTTTGCCTTATAAGGTCATTCAGAAGACTGAATTAGTACACAAAACCACCAGAATAGGACTTGATGCTTGTGAGCATGGAAAAATAAGATACCATTGTTATGAATGTGAGAGGAAGTTGAAATTACTGAAGAGACTTGTAACACTTCTGTTGAGTGCCCAGAGACTGAGAAGGCCTGTTATAGAGTGATATATAGTGATGTTTACTGAAATCATCTCTGGATCACTAAGTGCTATTAATTTTGAATTGCACGTATTGATCAGAGCAAAGGCCAGAAATGAAAGAACATAAACATGAAGTGTGACCAAACGGCAGAAAGTTTGGGCCTCTTCAAGGAGAGTGAAAATATTTGAATGCAAGAAGCAAGCAGGGGCTCAATATCTCCTTCCTCAAGCAGTGGTGAAGGGTGCACTTAGGTGCACCTGTGTGAGTTTACCTGGGGAGGGGAGCAATAGGCAGGGAGGGAAATGGCCCTTTCTTCTATTCTCTTATCACATATATATTGATATGCCCTAATGAAACAGGCACTGTGGCAAGTGCTATGAGAGGTACCAAGATGAGCAGGATGCTTAGAAATGCTGCTGGTGGCCATTTTAGAAATGAAGAATTTTCCCCCAAAGAGAGTAACTGGAATGATTTAAGGAGTTCAGAAAGAATTAGGAGGGAAAGCAGAATTAGCTGCACAAAGCCTGACTCACAAAGAAAAAAAATTAGTCTGAGGAGAAACAAGAAAGGATAGCATTTTCACAATTGTATTGGCCAAATCTCTTCATGCTAGAAACATGGTACTTTTAAAAGCTCAAAAGAGATAAATTTATAACAAATAGAAGGAAGCGCTATTTACATCACAGGTGGTAAAACTGGTAAGACTTGTAAAACTAGGCCATTCATTTCTTCAACCCCCCCACCCTGCCACCTCCCTCCCCTTCGGCAAACATCAGCTTGTTCTCTGTATTTATGGGTCTGTTTTTATTTTGTTTTGTTTAGATTTGACATATAAGTAAAATCATACAGTGTTTGTCTTTGTCTGTCTGACTTATTTCACTTAATATCCTCTAAGTCCACCCATATTATTGAGAATGGCAAGATTTCTTTTTTTTTATTGCCAAGTAATATGAAAACTAGGCTATTCTTTAATCTAGAAAAGTGAGACATTGAAAACTATAAATAGGTTCTTGAAGTATTTTAGCAAATGTAAGGATTGTAGATCCTCTCCGGGTAAGGAAGTATGGTCAAGTACATTGAGGGACCCAGTTCTTTACCCTTTCCTATATCAATGCCCAAGGGTATGTCACTTTGCAGTGCCATTCCACTGAAAGTGATGTAAATGTGTTCATCATGTCACTTAATTAGATCAATGGGATGTTAGCAGACATGATGCAAGTGGAGGCTTCGAATGGACTTGAATGATGGGGCTTGTCCTTTGCTCCTTTGCCTTTGCTATGAAAACATGCCTGGGCTAGCCAGCTAAAGAATGAGAGATACATGAAGTAGTTGTCCCAGCAGAAACCAACCCCCCCCAAAGTGGTAAGCTAATCAAGTCAATATCAGCAGAGCTGCCTGGCAACTACTGTGATTCCAGGCACCTAAAAAAATACACTTATACCGTTAAAGATTTTTGGTTTTTTGTTATGTAGTATTATTGTAGCAATAGATACTATGGTAAGGGAAATTGGGGCCATATTTCAGAGTCAAAATATTGCGTTTGTCAGTCTATGAATCTGACCTAGCATGTAGATTTTTAGATCAAGTTGTGTAAACATACCTTAAAATAATAGAAGGCATCAAAACTTGATCAGTGTAGTGTCCCAAATGCTCCCTACTTAGGAGAGTTCCATCAGCTTGAGGTAAGGGGAAAAGCTTGGTTCAAAACAGGTTCCCAAATAGTTCAGATATTCAGTAAAAATAAATGATCAAACACTTGTAATATAATATATAATAAATTGCCCCCTTTGTAGCAAATACAGTTCTCATGTTTGAGACTGAGTATTCACAATTAAACTGTAATTATTTTCTGAGTAAAATAATAGTACTTTTTTTTACACTGTCCCTTTTTTGTAAATTTATTGTTGGTTTGATTTTTGAAATAGGATCCATATAAAATCAAAAGGGTTTTTTTTTTTTCTTTTGTGGCAGAGACATCCTGGTTCATTGTTCCAGTGATTGTCAGTAACTACTAAAGCTGCTCCAGCAGCTGAATGGGTGTTGAAGAATGCCCTCTTGGAGCCTCAAAGGTCTCAGAGAACCCTTAATAAATATTTCTTGGGGAGTTGTAAGAAACTGTAAAGAGAGAGCAGGATGCCCATAGTTAGCGTTTGGATACTCTCTGGGGCTTCTTCAGCCCTTTGTTTCTGGGGTCCCCTAGAGTTCTTGGGCATTTCTGATTCCTAAACCTTGATTCCTCTGCCTTTAGGGCTGGCGTCACAGTGAACTTAGAACAGGGGAATTTTAGACTGCTACTATGTGCCCAAGAGGAGAATGTCGACTTCATCTATCTCCAATGAGTCTGTCCCACCCTCCCTGACACGCACAAGTACCTACACACAGGTACAGGTTGGAAAAAGATCATTGTGCTGCAAATACAATGGAATTCAGGAAATCTGACGCTCACATGACTCTTCAGAGCTGGCTGTGATAACCTTGGGCGAGTCACTTCTTTGTCTCTTGAAATGGAAGCGGGTAGATGAGTACAGTCAAGATAATTCAGTAGATAACAATTTTCGAATGGATAAATTCCTCCTGTAGACAATTAACATTGGTGAAATATATCAGAGGCCTTGCTCTTACTAGTTTCCTTTTGTCATAAAAACTTGATAATGTCCCAGTTCAGTGATGTAATTTTGGTGAAATTAAGCTTGAGCAACTCAACATGACATGGTTAAATACACCTAAATTTGGCACAATTATTCATTGATCTAAGCACTCTGACTGGATGCCAGGTAACCACCAGCTACACCTAGGGAGGTAGTCTGGTGGTTAGTAACTGCTGCTGCTTCTTAGTGTGCCTGGGTAAAAGAGCATTATATTAATTTGGCTAAATCCTTTGGTTTAGAGCAGTTCCATGGGGATTTCAGATCTTGTTATAGGACTTAGAGCAGGGGTCCTCAAACTACGGCCCGCGGGCCACATGCAAATACAAATATTGTATTTGTTCCCGTTTTGTTTTTTTACTTCAAAATAAGATATGTGCAGTGTGCATAGGAATTTGTTCATAGTTTTTTTTTAAACTATAGTCCGGCCCTCCGACGGTCTGAGGGACAGTGAACTGGCCCCCTGTTTAAAAAGTTTGAGGACCCCTGACTAGAGAATGAGGTGATTTTTTTTTCTTTGCTTTTACTATTGCAGGCTTTAACAACTTTATTGCAATATAACTTATGCAGCATAAAATTCACCAATTTAAAGCTTACAATTCAATGCCTTTTAGTTTATGTACAGAATTGCACGATCATTACCATCTCTAGTTTTAGAACATTTTAGCCACTCCAGAAAGAAACCACTTGCCTAGTAGCACTCTTTCTTCCATCCCAGCCCTAAGCTAATCTACTTTCTGTTTCTGCAGATTTACCTGCTCTGAACACTTCCTATCAATACACTCATACAATAGGTGGTCTTTGTGACTGGTTTCTTTTACTTTGCATGTTGTAGCATGTAATATTACTTTGTTCCTTTTATTGCCAAATAGCATTCCATTGTATGTATTTTTATAAAATTTTTGAAACATGAAAGAAGAAAGACTAGTATATTGAATATCCTAATACTCATCACCCAGCTTCACCAATTATCAATCAACACTTTGGCCAATCTTGTTTTGTTTTTCTCCCTGATCCACATTTATTGAATTATTTGAAGGAAATCCCAAACACCATATAGTTTTATGTGTAAGTGTTTCAACTTGTGACTCTCAAAGTAAGAATTTTTGCAACAACCTTAATAATACTACCATGGTAAAAACTTAACAATGATTCCTCAGTATCATCATATAATTTGTCAATAGTCAAATGTTCCCTACTGTCTCCTTTAAAAAAAATTTCAGCTAGTTTATTTGAATCAGAATCCAGCTAGGTTATTTCCTTTCAGTAGTTTTGATGGATGTACTTCAAGCCTTTTTTAATCTATAGAGTCCCTCTCTCATTTTTTTTTTTTGCAATTTATTTGTGGAGAAATTGAATTGTTGGTCCTATAGAAACTTCCACTTTCTGGGTTTGCTGATTGTGCACTCTTAGTGCTGTTTTACATGTTCTTTTGTCCCCTGTATTTCCTGTAAGTGTATAGATCAAAGTCAAAGATCAGAACACTTTTTTTGTAGCGGCCCATATAGTAAATATTTCAGGCTTGTGGGCTTTCCGACCTTTATCCTACTCTGCCATTGTAGTGTGAAAGCAGCCATAGCCAATATATAAATGGGTGTGAATATGTGACAATAAACTTTTACTTACAAAATAGATGGTGGTCAGAGTCCTCATGTAGATACCTGATCAGACTCAGGTTTCACCTGTGAGTTATTTAATTGATGTGGAAGTTGAATTTACACTACTAGCATAGTGCAGGAAATGGTGAGTTATTTTCAAAGTTGATTGAGAATAAAATTATTCCTATCATTTAGTATCAAAATTTTACCAGAAATTTTGCTTGACAGTAAGTCATTCTGGATTGGGTGAATAAGGGTAGGGATTGAGAATTGAGTACTGGGTTGCATCAATGAGTCTGTGCTGTAGACAAAATTATTCTTTCTATAGCTCACTCCTTCCAACTCATGCATGTTAGAAGACTAGTATGTGTTGAATGCAATCTAAGTCAGTGGTTAGAGAGCATTAGCTTTAGAGGTAAATATATCTGGGTTGGCATCCTGGTTCTTCCAATTACTAGTTGTGTGACCTAGGTAAAGTCACTTATCCACTCTGTGCCTCATTTCCCTCATTTGTGAAATGGAGATATTATAACTACCTCACAATATTGTTTGTGAAGAATAATTGAGAAGTAGTTTCTGAGGGGTTGTTTGAGCTCAATAAAGAGAGAAATCATTTTCCATTTCTACTGCCACCTTTTCACCTCTTGTCTGATCCATTGTTATCACTTCCATGCACCACTTCCATCATGTCAAATGCCTGCTTGGAACCCCTAAGTGACTCCCTAGTATTCACAAGATAAAAGTAAAATTACTTGACCTGAAAAGTGCAGTCATGCCTGGAATCTGTGTTAGTTACCTATTGTGTAAAAAATTACCACAAGCTTAGCAGCTTAAAGCAACACACATTTATTAACTCACAGCTTCTGAGTCATAAGTCCAGGAAAAGCTTAGCTGTATCTTCTGCTCCTGAGCCTCTAGTTGCCATCAAGGGCCTGGTTAGAGATGTGGTCTCACCTGAGGCTTGACAGGGGATGAATCGCATCCAAGCTAATATGGTTAGTGGTAGCATTCAGATCGCTGTATGCTGCTGAACTGGAGTCCTTAGTTTCCTGCAGGATGTCAGCCAGAGGCCATACTTAATTCCTTGCCATGTGGTTATTTTCACAGGATAGTTCACAACATGGCATCTTGCTGCATCAAAATCAGCAAGGGACACAGAGTCCTCCAGCCAGATAAAAATTACAATCTTATATAACATAAACATGTACATCCTGTCTTCTTTGGTATATGCTACTTCTTAGAATCGGGTCCTGCTCACACTCAAGGGGAGGAGATCACACAAATGTGTACCACCAGGAAGTAGGGATCGTGGGAATTATCTTAGAGTCTGTCCACCACAGGATCCAAGATTCAGGTGCTGGCAGATGATTGCCAGCTCCACTATTATTTCTCTCAGACCCTTAATGCACACATGAAAAATGCATACAGAATGGTTTTCTATCTAATGGGATTGTTAAGGAGATCAAATGAGGTAAATTCTTTTTCAAAGTACTTTACACACATCCAACTCCTACCTACTTTAAAGTCTGTCTTAGGTCCCACCTTCTCCATGAGGGCTTGGCCAAACCTAGTTGTCTGAATGAATCTCTCTTTTCCTATAATTGAAATTGCTTGACTTATTCATAGTTTATATATATTATCTTATGCTGTTATGTCTCATTAATGAAAAATTCATGATGCATATCTTATCCATCAGATAAAACTGCAAGCAATGTAAGAACAAGGATGTTTTTCTATTAAGTACTAAAGTAGGAAACTTTCCTTAATCAATAAAGAGAGAAAAAAATAGCAAACTTTGTTTGAATGCATAGGATGCATTGGGCACTCTACTAAGCATTTTCTTATTTGTTTATTCTTCTTACCCTTAAAACAATCCTTTGAAGTAAGTTTTATTATTACTCTAATTTTACAGATAAGGTAACTGCAGCTCAGAGAGGCTAAGTAATCTGCCCAAGGTCACACAGCTAGTCGAAGAATGGAGTTCTTGCTTGCCTCATATGCTACCACTTTTATATGGTCCAGAGAAGTACAATGTACAAAGTAATTGCTCACTTTAGTCTGATAAATGGAAATTTTTGCATTGAGGGAAGACTGCACTAGAGAAGTCTGTAGGAGTCCATTTGCCTGCTGATGTTCAAGATGGGGGAGAAGTGAGTCCTGGCATCATCATGTGCTTGTTGGTTTCTTTTGATGGTATTTGATGGTAAAAAATCATCATGGCTACCAAATGGCCGTATTCTGGACAACCTTCTTTGGGGAACATAATTTAAGATCACAATACCTGGTAAGCCATGACACTATGGAGCTTACTGCAAACTAGTGCTCATTTCTCATGGTTCCCACAGTCATGAGATGCTATATTCACATTAAATCCATGCTAAGCTCTACTAAGCTCTCCCTTTTGAACATTCACCCTTGAATCCTGATAAACTCACACATGTCACAGTGCTAAGGCTATAAATTCCAGGGTCCTACAATGTGAATCATCTGTGAGAATTTACTTCCAGTTCTAGGGATAGGACTCTTGGGAAAACTAGGCAGTGGGCCAAAAAGAGAGAGTGAGCAGGAGTGGCCTGGTCACTCTTAACCTAAGCCTCGACCTTCCGCAAAGTAGAGAACTAAAACACTTAGGAAATATTAGATGTTCCACCAGATGTTTTTTGGACCATATCTTCTATTCTATCTGTTCAAGTAGTGTCATTCCGACTTTAATTTTATATTTTTGTCATTTCAGAATGAAGCCGACAGCAAGTGGTCTGCCTTTTATGAACAACAGTCCAAGCTTGCCCAAACTTATCCACTACAAGAAATTCAGAATTCTACAATCAAGCGTCAATTGCAGGTCCTTCAGCAGAATGGGTCATCAGTGCTCTCAGCAGACAAGAGCAAACGAGTATGTGAACATTCTAGCATTGATCTCAAGAGTTGAAATATTGGGGAATAGTAAACATTAAGGATACATATGTAATACCTTAATCAATAAAGAAAAAAACCACAAAAAACACATTAATATCACCCATGGCTGCTTCCTTTATCTGCAAAGAGTAGCATGCTGACATTAAAAAGAGCTCTGGGCTTAAGTGGGGCGACCACATAATTTATCATCCAAACTAGAATCTTTTTGAGAGTGAAAGAAGACATGTATAATTATGTTAGGACACAGAGTTAAACTGGGATTGTTTGGGAACTGTAGTGTATATGGACACCCTAAACAGAGGTTGCCTTCCTGAGGACCAGGCAGCCTGAATAACGCACTTAGTCTATGTCCATGGTTCACAATTGGGGGTGATTTTTGCCTCCCAGGAACATTTAAAAATGTCTGGAGACATTTCTGGTGGTCACAATTTGGCAGAGATGATATTGACATCCAGTGGGTAGGGAGGCTGCTAAACATTCTGCAGTGCACAAGACATCCCCAAACAACAAAGAATTATCTGGTCTAAAATGTCAATAGTGCCAAGCTTAAGAAACCTCATATTGAAGTCTAATTCTTTTCTCCTTTCATTCTTGACTCTCCTCTGCAACCTCTTTAACAAGTGGCTAAGAACCTCAGCTCAAACTGCTTTAGGGATGGGTGATTCACCTCTTTCCAAGACATCAGTTTTACGTATGGTTTCCTCTAATTGATGAAATGGTACTCACTCCATTGAGTGGTAGGGGATTTACCTCCACTCTGTTCTGCCTTCTAAATCCAAATTGCTCTTTCTTATAATAGTCTTTAAATAAATGAAGACTGCTAATATTTTTTTTAACTAGTTGAGTCCTTTTCTCTCTAGGCTAAACAAAGCACTCTGAGTTGGTTCTGGTCTGCACAGAGGTGAGCAGCAATGTAACATTCTGCACCTTGTGCTCTACATCTACTAAGACAATCTAGGACTATACTAGTATTAGGTCTTGTTGTTTGATTGTGTGTTGTTGTTTTTTGACAAATTCCATGTTTGACTCATATCAATGTCACTGTCAATGAAGTCTCTAAATGTTCTGAAGGGATACCTTTTAAAATTCTATTCTTAGGTGGCTAGTTTGTGTAAATTTGAGAAAGCCTATATTCACCCCTGTTTCATTCCATCTCTTTTGCCCAGGAGTCAACAAACTTTTATATAAAGGTAAAGATAGCAAATATTTTAGGTTTTGTGGGCTGTATTGTCTCTGTCACAATAAGTCAAATCTGCTGTTATAGTGGGAAGTCATCCATAACTAATGCAGAAACAAATAGGCGTTGCCGTGTTCCAATAAAACTTTACAAAAATAAGAAGCAGATAGGATTTGGTCTGCAGATCATAGTTTATAGACCCTTCATCTAATCTATTGAAATATTTGGCTATTTAACATCAAAGTCTTCTATCTTAGTTGTTTTTCCTCTGGAACTCTGTGTTTTAATCTGCATCTATAAAAAGAAAAAAAATGCATGAGAAGAAGAAAGATGAAACCATATGGTCCTTATCTTCTTACAAGTTGATATTTATTATTTTGCATTCTTTGGATTTACTTACTAACTAGGTGTTAATCCACATTATCTTGTACATTCCATGCTTCCCCATCTTTCCCACAAAGATACCATGTGAAACTTTGCCCATTGATCTGGTCTATTCTAGTTGGAACCGGACATTCTATTTTTCAAAGATCCAGATACTTCTAATGCAGCCAGGATTGAAAAGCATTGAAATGCATGTAAGAGCTTGAAGTGTTTGGGGAGAGGGGGGACTCAAAGATGCATAAATTCAATGAAGAGAAAGAAGGGAGAGGTTGAAAAAGCAGGCAGATAGAGACCATGAGGGGTTTTGTGCCATGGTAAGGAATTTGGGTTGATTCCTTTGGACTATGGGATCTTGTTGAAGTTTTAAGCATGGAATCTATTTTATGTCTTAGAATAGCGACTCTTGTAGCAGAATGAAAGAATAATGGAAGCGGGAAATAGGAAAAGGGGAAACAGGGTATTTCATCTGGTGTTTCTTAAATCATCTGCGGGAGAGAACCAGCCCTCTCTCCCTTCCTCCCTTCCCCCTTCTCATCTTCTTTTATTACCAATCCATCACATGCCTAGATGTCATGGAAACATTAAATGGTCTTAAAAGTTTATAAACATTTATTCTCTCATTTACTGTACTTATCACATAATGGAAACAAACCATTTGCTGACTTGCATTGATTCATGGACCATATTTTGAGTAGCACTGCTTTACTCTATTATGTCTACTCTCCTTTAAACTCTAACTACAGGGTACAGTTTAAACTTTTCAGTATGACATAAAAGGTTCCTCATAATCTGGCTCCTGCTTATCTCTCCATTCCCACGTCCTCCACTTCCTTCAACCTGCACTGCTATTCTAGTTTCCTTCAACATGTCATCACTCCCTGAAAAGGCCATGTCTTTCCCAACCTCCTTTCACCTTTTAGACTCTGCCCTCCATCTCTTTTCTACTTGACCAATTTCTGCTTCTTTGCCAAGACATAGCTCTAATTTGCCTTCCTCTTTGAAGCCATTCCTGAATCTCCTCCTCATACTCCCGCATTATTTTTTGGTGACAGTTATAGCCCATATCACTCTGTTATATAATTATTAATGTCATGGCTCCCTCATTATCCCATGACTGTGGGGTCCTTGAGGACCAGTGACTTGTTCATGTCAGAATTGGCAGAGTGTAGAACATAGTAGATGTTCAATAAATGTGCACTCAGTGAATGCGGAATGTAACAACAATTGCACTTCGTGCATAAGAAGGTGAGAAATGTTTTTTGGATTTTAGTAGATCTGTTCATTTTAATCACTTCACATATATTTATTACATGTTTATAAAGCTCCGTTGATAACTGATGGTGAGGAGATTTGACTGAGATATTCCTGCCCTACATAAAGGAAGATACTTGGCAAAGAAGTTGTGAACTGCTGTATTTGGAGTAATAAAAAAAATCACATGGCTAAAAGGACATCTTTACATTAGCCTTTTATTTTCCATATTTCTCATTTTAACAGTGTTTATTATCTTTAATTTGCAGTTGAACACAATTCTAACTACAATGAGCACCATCTACAGTACTGGAAAAGTTTGTAACCCAAATAATCCACAGGAGTGCTTCACACTTGCAGGTAAGCTATTAATTTTGAGCAGTGATTATGATATTCACTTTTCCCCCAAGTTTTAAAAATGAAATTGATGTTAGATAATGGCATTATGCCTTTCACACAGAATATCCAAAGGTGAGAAGATTCCAAATATGTGATTCAGCACATAGACAAACTTAGCACTTAACAAAACTACATTTGTAAACTCTGTCACATTCAAGTAACTTAATTAAGTTAGCAGTTAAATGATGTCAGTGGTTTATTTTCTCCTCAAATATTTTGGAACTATAATAAGGATGAGGAAATTAGTGAATCATGATATTTCATTTTATAACTTTACTAGAGGCCTGGTGCACAGAAATTTGTGCACTCGGGCGGGGGGGAGGGGGCGTTCCTCAGCCCAGCCTGTGCCCTCTCGCAGTCTGGGACTCCTCGGGGAATGTCCACCTGCTGGCTTAGGCCCGTTCCCCAGGGGATCAGGTCCAAGCTGGCAGTCAGACAGCCCTCTGGCAGCTCAGGAGCCCTCGGGGGATGTCCACTTGCCAGCGGGGAGCAGGCCTAAGCTGCAGTCGGACATCCTTAGTGCTGCTGAGGAGGCGGGAGAGGCTCCCACCACCATCGCTTTGCTGGCAGCCATCAGCCCGGTTTGTGGCTGAGCAGAGCTCCCCCTGTGGGAGTGCACTGACCACCAGGGGGCATCTCCTGCATTGAGCATTTGCCCCCTGGTGGTCAGTGTGTGTCATAGTGACCAGTCATTCCCAGTCATTTTGCTGTTAGGGTCAATTTGCATATTACCCTTTTATTATATGTCTGCCAGCCTTAATTTTAATTCTTGAAAGTTCATGTAATTGTTTACAAATACAAATTTTACAAATGCAAGTTTATTTTTCTTTGGGTGCTTTGCAATAACAGGCTTGGAAGAAATAATGGAGAAGAGCAAAGATTACAATCAAAGGCTCTGGGTTTGGGAAGGCTGGAGGTCTGAGGTCGGCAAGCAGCTGAGGCCATTATATGAAGAGTATGTGGACCTGAAAAATGAGATGGCAAGAGGAAACAGTAAGTTTGCTGGTCTGTAGAGGTCTTTGAGGCCATGGGGTTTTTTTTTCCTCATGGATTACCAAGGCTGCCCTTTGATATAAGGTATATCCCTAAATTAATGATCTTCTGCTGAATAATTCATGTTGCCTGTCTCAAAGAAGAAACTACTAGGGAATAAGGAAAGGTGAATTGACATTCTACAGTTAAAGAGCTCAAATACAGGGCCTCAAACAAATCAGTTATCTGGGAAGGTGCCCCCAAGGTTCCTAAGGTTGTCTGGGGATTAAGTAGGAATTCTATTTCTCAGAATGAATGAGAAACAGAGACAGTCTCTCACCTAACTCCCATCTAGCTACAGTTTATTCTCAAAAGTTGTTTGTGTGTTTACCTCAGTGTGGTGTCACAGAAAGAAAAAAATCAGATTAATTTAGGCTGGAAACTCATTACTTTCTGCAGTTGTAATCATAACTCAAATCATGTGGTCATAAAAATCTTAACATGGGGAGGAATTCCCATCTTTCTTGACTTGCTCTCCTGCCTGGGTAATGAGCTGAAGCCATGGCATTATGAATAACTTTATTGGGGTTGAGCAAGGAAAAATTTTTTCATCTGTGGTTTCCAGATATCTTTCACTGATACATAAACTCATATTATCAAGCTGTAGGTAAGCTGGAGACAGTAACTTATCACCATATCCTTCCATCCAAATATTTATTTCTCTCCTCATCTTCCTGATCATTCATTGCCAATGTGCCTGTAAAAATAAAAAATATTAATATACATATGCAAACTTTATTAGCTAATAACCTAGCACAAGCTCATGTTTCCTGATGATGAGATACTACATAAAATGTACAGAGATATACTGTTTAAACATATAATTTGAAAATAAATATAGGCCTACTGTGGCAATGACTAAGATGAGTTGGGTTGGATTTTAAAATATATGGCCTTGAACAAAATGGGAATTTAAAAATGCAGATGCAATCACATATTTTAAAGCTAAAGATGCAAACTGATCTATGGAGAGAGTAGAGACCCAGGGTTAGGAAAGTAGGAGCGTGCCTCTGCGCCTTACTAGTTGTGTGCAACCTTGGACAAATGATTTAATCATCTAAAAACAGGCTGTTAATCTGCACAGTGGGGATTATAATAATGTCAATCTTGTAGAGTATTTGAGTTTATTAGATGAGATAATGCAGTTAAATTTCTGGCACAGAGCAAGTGCTTAACAGACATTAGCTAGTGTCATTATTCATCTACATTCCTTTGAGTTGATATTTAGAAGGGCAGTAAAAAATGTGACATATCTTTGGATTTTTTTAGCCTCCAGACAAGGCTAATACATACATATTGTGCTTTTACTCTTTCTTTCCCTTGTGTTCTAAACAGATTACGAGGACTATGGGGATTATTGGAGAGGAGATTATGAAACTGAGGGGGAAGATGGCTATAACTATAGCCGCAACCAGTTGACTGAAGATGTGGAACGTATCTTCTTAGAGGTAACTAAGGAATTGTACCCAGAGACAGATGTAGGGCAGTGCACAGGAAGAAGGGAAAGTGACAAAAGGCATTCTGGCTTGTTCTAACACACTGGTCAGTCATTCCCAGGCCTCGTAGTTATGTAATATTGGAGCTTGAAAATATTTTAAAGAATAACAGGACAACTCCTACAGATGATCAGTATTTCTCTACTCCCCCCTGCTTTTCAACCACTAACCAGAAATTATCAACAGCAAGATTATAAGAAAGAAAGATTATAGGAAGGAGCAGTCTTTTAGATTATGAGAAGGAATGGTCTTTGTGAGCTACCTAGGGCCAGCACTGTCATCCTCAGTTAGCAGAGCCTTTCTCAGGACAATTGGTACTATTGTTTCCTTATCTTTGACTAAGGAAGTCTTTATAGGAAAGAGAGAGTCTATGAGTCAAAGTACCCCATGGACACTTCTTTTTTTAAAAAAAATATATTTTTTATTGATTTTTTACAGAGAGGAAGGGAGAGAGATAGAGAGTTAGAAACATCGATGAGAGAGAAACATCGATCAGCTGCCTTCTGCACATCTCCTACTGGGGATGTGCCTGCAACCCCTTGACCGGAATCGAACACGGGACCCCTCAGTCCACAGGCCGAGGCTCCATCCACTGAGCCAAACCGGTTTCAGCTATGGACACTTCTTAATGTCTCCCTATTCCTTCATTTTGATCCCCACATCTCCTACTTATTTCTGTGCCTTCAAACTTCTTATGTGTAGTTATTCTGTCTATCCATAGTTGGGCAGAGCTATAAAAAAATGAAAGCAGGACAAATATACCCCCCCAAAATAAAGAGAAGTGGGCAAGATATTTTAATAATTACATCAAAGAAATGGCAAGTAAGCAAGTAAAGCATTATTAGTAAAATTAAAACTATAATTAAAAACTACTACACACCCACGAGAATAGCTGTAATTAAAAAAGACTAATAGGCTGGCCAGCATGGCTCAGTGGTTGAGTGTTGACCTATGAATTAGGAGGTCACTGTTTGATACCCAGTCAGAGTACATGCCTGGGTTGCAGCTCCATCCTCAGTGTGGGGCATGCAGGAGGAGCCGATCAATGATTCTCTCTCATCATTGATGTTTCTCTCTCTCTCTCTCCCACTCCCTTCCTCTCTGAAATCAATAAAAAATATATTTTAAAAAGACTGATAATACCAAGTATTGATGAGGATATGAAGATACTGGAGCTCTCATACTCTGCTGACAGAGATGTCAAATGGTACAGTCACTTTGAAAAATAGTTTGACAACTCTTAAACGTTAAACATACACTTACCATATGACTAAGTTATTCCACTCTTAGGTGTCTATATGAGAGAAATGAAAATGTATATCCATACAAAGACTTATACATGAATGTTCATGGAAGCATTATTCATAATAGCCCTAAACTGGAAACAACCTAGTCATCCCACAACTGGCGAATTTTATCCATGAGATTAAATGAAGCAGACTCTGATGTATTCATACAATGAAATGCTACTCAGTAATAAAAAGGAATGAACTACTGATGCATGCAATAACATGGATGAACCTCAAAAACATTATGTTAAGTGAAAGCAGACACAAAAGGTCATATACTACATAATTTCATTTATATGAAATGTCCAGAACAGGGAAAGCTATAGAGACAGAAGTCAGTTCAGTGACCTAGGGCTGAGGGTAGGAATGGAATAAACTGCAAATGGGGGTAAGGAAATGTTCTAAAACTGGGTGGTGATAATGGTTGCCCAACAATATAAATTTTCTAAAAATCATGGAACTACACACTTAAAGGTGGAGAAATTATGGTGTGTAAATGATATTTCAATTTAAAAACAAAGGAAGTAGGTAGCATCTTATGAATATTTTTGCATCTGCTTTCATTTTGGAACCTGTATTTCTCCAGGTGTGTTTACTGCTTTATGCAATGAAGCTAGTTATCATCAGCATCTGGAGAGAAGGAATACTTTCAAACTCTCCAGAACATTTGAGAGGAAAAGAAATTGAACTTTAGGGACATTCTACTTGTCTAAAGAAGCTTCTATTTTTAGTGTTGAGGACTGGAAATAGGAACCAGCTTTTCTTGGACTTAAACTTTCTTCCTGGGCTTTTCAGATTAAACCATTATATGAACATCTTCATGCTTATGTCAGGGCAAAGTTGGTGAATGCCTACCCTTCCCGTATCAGTCCGACTGGATACCTCCCTGCCCATTTGCTTGGTAAGAAACTCCACAAATTCTTCGTGTACTTTGCTCTATGTTATTTCCACTAATAGAGTTCTTTTATGGAGTGAGGCCGAACATAAAACTTTGGAAAATTCTGTGAATGAAATTAGTAACATCATAGAAATTATAGTTTGAAAGCACTGTCTTCAATAGAAAAGTCATTTTAAAATCTTTATTGCATTACTTTATTTTGTACATAGTTATTATGTTGGCTACAATTCAAAGGATAAAGGGGTGATTTTAGACAACTAGAGAAGGAACTCCAAGTTCAAATGAGAGTGTAAATGGGGAAAAATAAGTCTCATTATTCAAGTTGGCTGGCTAAGCTCTTGAGGTGAATTTGGGATCTTAGTGTCATATTGTCATAGGAAAGAAGCTTGGTAGGCTGGAGGTAGTCAGCCATGAGAGAAATGCTTTGTAGAATTAAGGTATAGCCTGACTTAAAGCTTCATAAGTTCATTCTTAACTGTAGCAATTACTTTTGCTGGAAAGTACTTGGTTTGGAATCATATGAGTATGTATGAAGTCTTTATCATGAAGGAAGATGCCTAGTTTAGGAGAAAAATGAATCTTCCAAAAACCTTGGATCCTGCCATAGAGCCTTTGTAGACCATGCAAGATCTAGGGCCCTTTATTGAACCTGCTAATTCTCCTCTAGAGAGTGACTATCCTCCACTTCCCTCTCCATCACCCCAGAAGCTGAGGCCAAATAAAATACATGTGTTTGAAAAATTCATGTTATGTATACATAGTATTACTATAGTCAAGCTAAATTACTGGCAGCCAATTCTTCTCCAAGGCCAAGCCTTGTTCAGCAGGGGAGAATATGGACAAAGGCCTTGTGGAGACTTTTTACTCTAAAGCAATATATATATATATATATATATATATACACATACTCCCTACAGTGTCTTTGCCAGGCATTCTTTAGTAATTCAGTTTCTGCTTAAACCTACCTGGTGTGATGTACTCAATATACTTTTGTGAGCATTATTGTTATCATCATGCCTACACTATTTCTTATTTTAAGTTAAATGTCCTACACAGAATTTTTTAACCATTCTTTAAAACATCACTTTTCTAATTGTTCTCCTTGGGATTAGCCATCCTTTGTTGATGTCACTCTTCAAATATCATGCTCAAAACTGAACAGTTATTTTAATGAGGTTTAACCAACATAGAGTAAAAATGGAACTGTGGCTTCCTTTGTTCTAGATACTTTGATTCTATTCATTTACGTTACGGTCACATTTGGGGTTTGGAAGCAATGTCATACTGTTTGTTGGGTCCCTTTTGGCCTGTATTTCAGCTTTATGTCACATATCACATATGTTTATAGTCAATAGATATATATTTCTTTTAAACATGAGTTCATTGGAGCATTCTTTGTGTAGTTAAGTTACTCTATTCCTTTGATGTCAGGATTCTGGTCCTGCTATTAGATTGACTTTTTCTAGATCTATCTTCCCTTTAAGGGTATGGCCTTGAAATGCATTTTAACATTTATTTGAGATGTTTGAAAAATTACCCAGTTAATACTATATTATAGGAATAAAAGTGAAACTTAATAAGTAATTACTAGAGGTTGCTGAATGATGATCCTATATGATCTCTCTTAAATCCAAAAGTAGGGATTACTAATAGTTTGTAGTATTTTGCCCCTTGCATGGTGAATTCAATAAATGTGCTTCTAATCTATATTAGCTATGATGTTCCACATATTTAATAAATTGTGCCTTTTAAACCTTAAATGGGTGAAACTGGGATGATTTCCCTAACAAGTTTTGCCTAACTACAAAATCTCCTGCCACTTTAACCTTTTAGAGGACATAGAAAAAGAAGGGCGTTTTGAAACTAAAATAAAAGAAGAGAAAAAGAGATAGTGAAAAGGAAGCACAGAAACCAGATTAAATGTAGAATATTATGTGGCCTGTTTATCAATTTCACCTCATGCACTATGTAAATATCAGTTCTATACTTCTGCTGTCTTTTTTGTGTATTAACAAAATCTTTTTTTTAAAATAGGTGATATGTGGGGCAGGTTTTGGACAAATCTGTACAATCTGACAGTCCCCTTTGAACAGAAACCAAACATAGATGTTACTGGTGCAATGGTGGAACAGGTAGGAAGAAGAGGCCTTGAAAATAAAATCTGAATCCTTAATTTCATTTCTTTTTAGGCTATCTTTCTCTTCTAGCTGTTGTATATGAAACTATATGTATAAATAAAAATTTCAAGCTAATTAAATGTAGCTAATTAAATTCCTTAGCTATCTCTTCATGGAAAAGTGGTTTACAATTTAAATTACATCAAATACCTGGAATAACAGATAGATAGGGTATTGATCTTACTGAGAGATATTAAAAATGGAGAGGACCTAAGTTTTCCATTAAATAGTGAGATGTGGAATTATCAACTGACCGGCCACACTCTTTCCAAAGTTAGTCATTACTAAGCAATCAGTCAGTAATCTCTATGAATAATGGAAAAAGAACATCATTAGATGATTTTTGCATATTTAAAATTTATTATTAAAATATTACAAGAGTATTTAAAATAATTTTTTAAATTACCTTTCTGTTGCCATTTTGGTATAATTGTTTAAATTCTTTGTGTTCCCTTCTATTGATGACATTATAATATATTATTAAATTCAGATAATAGTCTACATTTCTGGGTAGAATTCATAGACATACTTCTATAGGCTGTGTAAAATTTCTTCAGATAGTTGCACCATAATTTACATTTTAGGTATTGCTGGACTTTTTTGCTTGTTAATAATTTTAAATCTGTAAGCAGCAATGCAACGAACATGTTCACATACATAACATACTCCCTATACTACTGGGAAAAGTCCACAGCTGAATAAAATCGTGACGCTCTTAGGGTCTCCAGACTCCTGCGGCTGTTCTAACCCTATTTTATAGTTGAGCAGTAGCAGAGGCCTATCTTTATGTCACCCCTTAGCCTGTCTACAGTGTTTTTACACCCACCATATCTCCTAATGTTACCTTTACAGTAAACCCCTGAGGCTATCAGGACAGGTATTGTGATAGTTCCATGTTGTAGCTGAGAAAACTGAGGCTCAGGTAAATGACTTGCTAAAGTAAAAAAGACAGGCAGTGGCAAGTGAGGTATGAACTCAGAGCTCCTAATATTTCCAGTGTAGATTTCTATTTATTCATTCTTTATTTAACAGATGTTAATTGTTCTTACTAGTCTACACTGTTTTTTGGTATACATTCTGTTCAATAATGCCTTGCTCAAAACCAGTATTGGCTGATATTAAGGAGTAGGTCAATAATTTTAAAAAGCCATAGTGTCATATCCTGTTTCATATCCCCAGGGCTGACATGGAGAAAAACCAGACTTCACTGGTCTTCAAGATCAGAGGAAATTTTCTGTGTCACTAGAAGTGATTCATGAAGCATATGCCGATTATACAAACTTAGTTTGCCTGATGTGGGCCTTATCTCCAAAGAAGTGTTAGCTCCAGGGATACTGGTTCCCAGAAGAGTTTGTTGGTTGGGAGACATCTACTGCTGCCTGTGTCTGATTCCAGAAGTTTCTGAAGTTTAGATTCCCATACAGACTATAAAGCCAATGCCCAACTACACATTGGCTATTGGGTCACATGTGGGCCTTTTTGGTTCCAAAAGCCCATGACTTCATGTCCACCTTACTGTTTATGTCTTCCACTGAGCCTAATACCAGGGCCTTATTCCTTAAAGGAGCTCAATCAGTGATTGTTTGTTTGAGTTAAATAGTTTTTAGCAAAGAGGTCATTGTTGTTTCTGTTATACTTGGAATATAAAGAATAAAGGCAAAAATACATCGCACATAATGTCACCCAGTCTATGAATATTTTTGTGCATTTCTTCATTAAGGTTATGTACTATATAAGTGGTTTACGTATTCTACTTTTCACTTACTAATTTATTATATTTTCCATTTCACAATGTCATAATTATTTATTTAACCATTCTAGTGGTTATTTCCATTTTTTCCTTATTAAAAACCATTTTACATGTTGTATACCTTAAATTTACAGTTATATGTCAACTATTTTTTAATTTACAACAATATAAACAAATCAGTTTAAATTTAATTCTTTGACCTAATTTCTGAGAAGTTCCTAGGTTAGTTCTCTAGAGACAGGATTACTGAGACAAAGAGTATAAATACTTTGAAAATTGTCCATGCGTGATGCCAAATTGCCCTCCAGAAAGGTTATGCCTATGTACATACCCAACAGAAAGAATGCTGTTGTTTTAACGCTAGAATTAAATGCTGTTCTTTTTCTTTTTCAGTCCTGGGATGCAGAGAAGATATTCAAGGAGGCTGAGAAGTTCTATATATCTGTTGGACTTCCTAGTATGACTCCAGGATTCTGGAATAACTCCATGCTAACTGAGCCAGGCGATGGCCGGAAAGTGGTCTGCCACCCCACAGCTTGGGACCTGGGGAAGGGCGACTTCAGGTAGGGAGGCTGATATACAGCTGATACTAAAATGGGAGACAATGGAGGCATGGAAAAAGATGAATTTAGATTCCTGCTCTGCTTCTCTGAGCACAGAAGAGATGAATGAACTTCCCTTTAACGAAAGCTGGGAGTCCATGAGAGTACATCTGGGCTTTTCCAGGAAAAGGGGATTGTCAGCAGCCCCTAACTTGAACCTTTAGACAATTTGCCTCATTTGAAATAATATGCACCCATTAGAGTTGCATGGTTATGGATAGGGTGGTGTCCCCATTATGAAAGTTTTGGTGGTAAGATTTATGGAAGGTGGAGGTATCAATCAGGCATTGGTCCTCCCCTCCATGTGAGTGAGACAGGACAGGTGAATAAATAAGCTAGGATAAAAGAAAGTGGTACATGTCTTAAGAGAAACCGAGACAACTCAATGGGGGAATTGGAAGAGAACTGACCACACCTGGAATAGCATGTAGGATCAGACAGGGCTTCTCAGGATGGCATTTGAATTAGGCTTGAAAGACAGGAAGCGTTCAGACAGACAGAGCTGGGAGGAGTACACTGGGCTGGCAGAATAGCAGGATTAAATGCAGAGAGGCAGGACCTGGCATTGTGTCCGGATATCAGCACATTAGACTAGAATAAAGGGCCTGTGAAGAGGTTCTGTGTGATAGGGCATAATGAGCACAGGCTTTTGAATCCCAGGTGCCACTTAATGGCTGGGCAACCTTGGGCAAGGTATTTAACCTTCTTGGGTTTCAGTTTCCTTATGTATAAAATGGAATAGTAATTCACAGTTTGCAGGTTTGGGAGTGTCTTAGGCTGGATTCCCTATCTTGAAATGAAGATTCCTGTACAAGTGCTGCATCGAGGGAAAGCTCTCAGGCAAAGGGGAGTGAAGGAAGTTGAGTGGGGGGCTGGAGAAGGATCTAAGTAAGGATGTGGTCTCAGCTGGAGACTTGCTTCTGCCTCATCCCTCAGGGCTCCCTGGAGCGTGATTTGTACCTGAGTTGGTCATACCTTGAAACAAGGTGTATGTAACGAACAAATATGTACTCTCATATTAGTCACTCATTGACTGTGCACTGCCTGAGGGAGGGAGGGGGACATAACCTCCTGGTTGAGGCACCTCACATTTAGCCAAAAACAGTGAAGAAGGAAGCAGCTATTGGCTGTTAAGGGCTATGCCTCAGGCAACTGGAAGATGGGTGGATGCGCTTGGTAAAGTAGATCTGGGCAGGAACCCAGCAGAATCCACTAGAGTGGCAGTTGGCAATACTGTTCTATAAAGACTCAAAAAGTAAATAATTTAGGTTTTGCAGGTCTCTGTTGCAACTACTTAGCATGACAATAGCCCTAGGTAACACATAAACAAATGAGTGTGGCTGTGTGCCAATAAAACCTTTTTATCAAAACAGGTGGTCAGCTTCAGTCCATAATTTACTGGCTCCAGTACTAGAGTGAGGCTTAAATATAAGTATACATAAGTTTTCTAGCACAGGAACTTACATACAGTAGACTTTATATATATAGTAGCTATTCTTATAATTGTTTTAAAAGAGAATGGAAAATAACCAAGTTAGAAAATTAGGTTATGCTGGGGTATATAAAGAAGGTTGAGTGTATTCTTAAGCAGTGGGGAGTCCAAAGGGTATTTATCAGGGAGATGATATGGTCAGAGTGGTAGAAGGAAAATTAATTTTGGAACCTACTGAAATATGACCCCCCCTACATTTACCGGAATGAAATTGCTCCCCCTACAGCCACCTGAATGAAAATTGTTGTTGCCAAGTTGAAAAGAACCACTACCTAATTGCCACATGCAGTCCTTCTTTCATTGGGCCACAACAGCATTAGATAACATTTACAAATTGTCTTTGAAATGCTATTTTTCATTGTCATCCTCTTCTGGACTTATTTGACTTTTCTCCCTAACTCCTTTGAGCCATCTTCATCTCCCCACTCTACATACTGGGACCTCCTAGGACTTTGTCTTTGGCCCTCCTTTTCTTGCCACTCTACCTATACCTGCTTCATGAGCCACCACACGCACTCCTGGACTTACAAGCTAATTATTCCAGACTAACAATTTCCAGCCCCTTCTCCTACTACTTCACTATTCTGACTATACCAAACTGCTTGCAGTGGCATTTTTTTTTCTTAAGCCTTTCTTACTGAGCACCTCCAGGAATGTCAACCTCTTGTCCCTCCCTGCCATCTACCTGCAAACTTCTGCATGCTGATCAAGGTCCAGAGTGCTCATTGCATCTTCAGTTATGCCCTTCTTAGTACTTCTAGGACACTGTGCCTGTATTCACCCATTGTTATGCCCTAAACCATGCCTACTGATCACTTACAGAGTACTTGTCTCAGAGATTTTGTAGTAGAGGACGCTGCTTATTTTTCTTTCTGTTAGCCTGTGAACAAGAGAACAGGATTCAACCCTGCCCATCACTTTATATTCAGCACCTAGCATAGTTTCTAGGACCTAAAAGGTAGGTCCTCAAGATTCACTGGTGAATGAATCTTGGAAAGATGATCCACGCTACCAAAATCCTATACAACTCTACTGTGATGATTAAATGAAACTCAATGAGATTCATTTTAATCTTGTCCATTTATGTGCAGGATCAAGATGTGCACAAAGGTGACAATGGATGACTTCCTGACAGCCCATCATGAGATGGGACACATCCAGTACGACATGGCATATGCCACACAACCCTACCTACTAAGAAATGGAGCAAATGAAGGATTTCATGAAGCTGTTGGGGAAGTCATGTCACTTTCTGTAGCTACACCTAAGCATTTGAAAGGCATGGGTCTTCTGCCACCTGATTTTTCTGAAGACAATGGTATAGACATTTTTTCATGCCTTGTTTGGTGGATTCTTTAGTTTGATGTGGGGAAAGATATTTATTATCATGCATAGTCTATATTTAATTTTTCCACATAAAGTATAAGGTATTTATGGGTAACTAGAAATTGCTACTTGTAAAAAATAAGTATTTATCATGACGTGCGAATTTGTGGTTTTGTATCTTTGAAGAGGGCATAAGAGGTAACTGAACGAATGGTCTTGGGGCTCTAAGAAACATCTAACAAGATATTTTTAAACATCTAAAACAGGCCCAAAGAATGGAAATGACTTATCCAAGGTCACCTAGCTAATTAATGTTAGAGTTCTGACTAGATCCTTCTGGTTCTAGGTAAAAACTTCCCAAAATGTTAGAGGGAACAGATTCTAAAAACTATTTTGCAGAAGAAGCAAACTGAAGATGAGAGGGAAAGTAACCAGCCCAAGGTCAAAAAGCAACGTGGCTAAACCAGACCCAGAGCCCCAATCTAAAGCTTTTCCCATCATATTATGCAAAGTAAATGATAACTTGAAATTTGGGAGTTCTTAAAGAACAGGTGGTGGAATATCATGATTGGAAAGAACGGAAATGTTTTGTTTATCTGCAGGAAGCATAAATTTGCCCCTGTAACATCCCTTCAGATCCACGGTCTTTTTCAACATCTTTGCTTAAGGTAGCCTGTTTGTCTTTGGATGGCTTAGACTTGATAGAATACGACAAAAGTTCACAATATCCAGATTCTTCAGTGAGGATGCCATGGCTTTTGATTCTTCTTTGTAAAAGAAGGACACTTAGAGCCAAATATATTCTTCTCTTTTGAGTATTTCTGTCCTCTTAGTTATTTGATACATAAATATCAGCTCTGCTGGTTGGAAGGTTTGGTCAATGAGGTCAAGGTCACAAGCTCCATTCTTGTGTGGGCAATTCACTTTGCCTTGATTTCTAGCTCTAGACCTTAGTGATCTCATGAGAACCTGGGATTAGGTCAGTGTAAAGCCATCATCATGTCTGAAAAAGTTACTACTATAAGCAGACCCAGTGGGTAGTAGACGAGCAGCAGCATCCTCCCATGAAGGGAACAACAAACAAAAGAGAGTTCACAATAACCACACCTGTTTTCTAATTTTAAAATATCATTATCAAGTCAATTAATAGACAATTATTTGTTTTATCATTAAAAAATATTCTCTGACAGCAGGAAAATATGGTTAAATCACAAAGACAGTACTAAACATGGTTAAACCACTTATTTGAAAAACTCCTTTTCTTGGTTCTGCCCTGATTGGTGAATGATGTTAGACAAATAAGTTCCTTTATTCTTTTTCCCTCCATTTCTTCTTCCAAAAATATTTATTGAGCACATACTATGTACAAGGCATATTTCTAGACACTAGAGATAGACTGGTGTGAGAAATAGATAATATTCTCCTGGTTACATTTCAGTAAGCTTCATTTGTACACTGGAGTAAACTCTACTGCCTTTTTATATCACTAATAAAGGATAAATGAAATAACAATTTCTTAAAGCATTTTAAACTCAGGTAAGGAAAATATCAGTACATTTAAAGAACATTGTACTTCTGATTATCCAATAGATGGTTAAGGGAGGTTCTTGTTTGTTTTACTTCCTGGCTTACTGGCTTTTGGCCTCCTTTGTTTATTATTTGTTTATTTAACAAAGACCACAGAGTGCATCATGTAGCAAACACCAGGCTAGATGCTGGGGTGGGGGACATCCAGCCCAAGGTCTGTGTAAGGCCTTCAAAATCATTTGGTCTGGCCCTGCCAGGGCAACCATAAGTGGGACTCGAAATTCAATAAATCTAGGAGCTTTTTTCATGGCAACATAAATTTATATTAAGTGAATTATATTAAGCGAATGATGTTATAAATATCCACATGCCCCTTGGCAGAAAAAGATTCTTCACCCCTGATATACAGTCTTGAATGAAACATCACCAGTCACTGCCTTCATGGAACTTACAAAAAATAAACAGTATGACTGGAAAAATAGATGAAATAGCTTTATCTCTGATAACAGATATTTAAGGAAGGCAATTGAAACTAATAAAAAATGAGGATTAGGGGTTACTTGTGGGTTTATCTTATCTGTTCTATCCAAGACTTCATTCCAAATCCCTTAGGTGAGAAAATTAATATATACATATTATGTCCACTGTGAATATTTCTCATGTAATCATCCTTATAGTAAGTATATCTTGAGGAATATTTTGAGGTTAGGAAATTAGCCAACACAAAACATCTACTGTCATCCTCATTTTAATATTTACCCTTTTCCATTTTACTTTCAGAAACAGAAATAAACTTCCTACTCAAACAAGCACTTAATATTGTTGGAACTCTACCGTTCACTTACATGTTAGAAAAATGGAGGTGGATGGTCTTTAAGGGTGAAATTCCTAAAGAGCAGTGGATGAAAAAGTGGTGGGAGATGAAGTAAGTCAATGAATGTGCAATCAGTAAAATGTTTTCTCATAAGTTTGCTGTTTATTTTAAAGCGTTTGACTGGTAACTTGCTTGATAATACATCTTTTAAGGGCTGCTTTTCTTTCCATGTCTCACTTCCTCACTCCTTGGCCAATGTTTCCTAGGGTCATTTCTCAGGACCTTGTCTCAGGGTCTGCTTCTGTGATAACTCAATCTAAAACAACTAGGATTGTGTTTCAAAATAACTTGGATTTCAACAGTTAAATCTTGCAATATGCTGGGGCTAAATATGGAGAAGAGATAACTACATAATAGTCTGTAGTCTGTCATTTTTGGCACGGTTTCTATTTCACCTGACAACCAATCCTATATAATAAAAGCCTAATATGCAAATCGACCAAAAGGCGGAACGACCAGTGGAACGACCAGTCACTATGACACACACTGACCACCAGGGGGAAGGTGCTCAATGCAGGAGCTGCCCCCAGCCCCCAGGCCTCAGGCCAGTCAAGGCAGGTGCCAACGAGGGCCTCCTGATCGCTCCGCCAGTCACCCCACAGATTGGCCCTGATCGCCGGCCAGGCCTAGGAACCCTACCTGTGCATGAATTTCATGCACTGGGCCTCTAGTTATAGTATAAGTACCATTGGCTGATGAAACTGCACTAACTGCACCCAACTGTACCTCCTCATAGTGGGTGACCCAGAGCTAATGTATCTTCTTTTTTCTCCCCAAAGGCGAGACATAGTCGGGGTGATGGAACCTCTGCCCCATGATGAAACATATTGTGACCCCGCATCTCTGTTCCATGTTGCTAATGATTACTCATTTATCCGGTAAAGTATAGTTTCTCCTCACTGTTTAACTAGTAAGGTTTGTGGACAACTGTTCTAATGGCAGATAAATAGGGATCTATTAAGCAAAGACTATAATTTTTCTTTCTATCTCCACCCACTTTCCAGCCCCCAAAACCTCAAAATAGATGATGAATTTCCATTCAATTTAACTCAACACAATTTATTGGGTTAAATAAAACTGTTTGAGATCTTTTCTCTCCCATCAAGGAATTTATAGTATCCTTATCCTTGAGATAAAACAAAAAAGTGTTTTTGTTTATCTTATTGTTACTGGCAGAGTTCAGAGTGATTGTAATAGAAAGACCATTTTTAACATGAAGTGCAAAAACCTATGTTCTTCACCTATTAGCCCCAGACTTGAATTTGCTGAGCCTCAGTTTATTTATACAGAGGAAATAATATTATTGACCTGCTATAAGGACTGATTGGTATCATTTATATGAGAAAGAGCTATCCATCTGTAAAACACAATACAAATGTGAGCTAACATTTAACAAAATAATACTGCCTTTTTATCAGCTGATACAGAAATGCATGTAGGTTATGATGAGTCTATAAGGGTTCATGTTTGGGTCTTTCTGGAGACAGAGGTTTGATAAGTATCTCTTTGATTACTAGGGCCTCAGAATTTAAATATATGCCTCAATCTATGACTTTATCATAGTAACTAAACATGGGCCTGCTTGTTTTCTTTGTCTCTTTTACAGTTATTTCACAAGGACCATTTTTGAATTCCAGTTTCAAGAAGCCCTCTGTCAAATAGCTAAACATCAAGGTCCCCTGCATAAATGTGATATCTCAAATTCCAAAGAAGCTGGGAATAAGCTGCTGTAAGAAATGCTTCAAAATGTTGAACCTCTCCTACTATCCAAAATTACTCATTTCAATGCCTATGTCTATGTTTAACTTTGATTTCTTTTGTCTAAAAAGAAAAATTTTGGCCTCAAAATGTCCTCATCCACTAACTAAATGTTTTTTTTGTGGTCATACGGGAACTTAGACCATGTGATGGCTGGACAGGCCACCTCTTTTCTCCATGTCAGTACTACAGAGTTCCCTTTGTAGTAATTGGAAAGGAGAACAGATTGAAGGATAAATACATCTATTAACATGCCTTATTTTCTTAGCTGCCAGGAGCAAACTTACCCAAGCCAAAGAGGAAAAACCATAGATCATACATGTAAATATATGTACACCTGAAATCCCTCAAAAGGCCCTGAACTTATCCTGTCCCATTTTTTTCATGTAGCGAAATGCTGAAACTTGGAAAATCAGAACCCTGGACCTTAGCACTGGACAAGATTGTAGGAACAAAGAAAATGGATGCAAAACCACTGCTCAACTACTTTGAGCCTTTGTTTACCTGGCTGAAAGAGCAGAATGGGAATTCTGTGGGATGGAACTCTGGTAATTCTGTGGAATCGCGCTCTGGGAATTCTGTGGGATGGTTCTCTGACTGGAGTCCATGTGAGTTTACTGAGTTGACACATTTCAAATCCCTCCCTCTTTGCTTCCCCTAGTCTTCTCTGGCCCCAAACTACCTCTCCTCCTGGTTTGTTAGCCTGATATTTAAAATAAAATAGTATAACATCCCCAAACCCACTGTACTCAAATCTTACTCTTCAAAGACAATAAAGCTTAATAATGATTTTTAGTAAAGAAATTATCAATATTTATATCATTATACCTGCAAAGCCAAGTAATATACTATTTTATATCTTTTATTTTGTGGCTTTTGGTGATAAAAGGAGGTACAAGAGTAAGCAGAAGTGCATGTCTAAAACTGGCCAATAAAGAAATAAGATAAATAAATTGTTTAGAAAGATAAAAGTAATTGCCGGAAAAAAAAGTTAACTCAAGAAAGAAGACAGCATCCAGAAAGCAGTAGATTCAACCCAGAAAAGCAGCAAAGGGATGAAATTGAAAAGAATATTTGATATATTGGAATAGTTTGTATCTTCTCTCCACCCCCAGCTGCACCCGAATCTCAAGCCTCTCTGGGATTCTCTGGGACTTTTGAGGTCTGCACTGCCTCTGTGTACAAATTAGGCCACGACTTCCTGACCCTTGAGAAAGCACTTACCACTCCTCCATTACTTCTCATTTTCCAAAAGTGTGTTTATATCTCTTTTAAAATTCATTTACTATCATTTTAATGGGATTTGGGGAGGGGAAGGAAATAAACACCCATGGTCAACCTGTCATGTGTAATAACAGCTGTGATTTCTCTTTAATCAGATGCTGAGCAAAGCATTAAAGTGAGGATAAGCCTGCAATCAGCTCTTGGAGAAAAAGCAGTGAGTATTCTGGGCACTTTCAGTGTACGCCCTTAAGTAGGACACAATAACACAATCAGCCCATTCCAGTGGGGTCTAAAAGATGAACGCCCACATGGTTCTCTTAGGAACTACAAGTCCCCAGTTCTGGCCTTTGGCTTTTGTTTATTTACTTTCAGTAACACATTCCTTATTGGATTGGCTATGTCTACTTTTTCCTTGAAGGTGTTATGAAGACCAATGAGGAAGCATCCAAACTTAAATATCAAATACCCACCCTTACAATTCACTCTTATCATCATTACTTGTGTTTGAGGGAGAAAACATAGTTATATTTTGAGAGATTGTTTGTTTTTAGAAGTAATGCAGGGAGCTTTGCTTTGCTTCGTTTTATTCAATCATCTATATCCTGGAAATGTGTTAAAAATGCAGAATCTTAGGCCCCAGCCCTGGACCTGACTATTCCGAACCTGCATTTGAACAAACCTCCAGGTCATTTGTAAACACAATAAAGACTGGGACGCTCTGATTTAGAACACCGTTTCTCAAACCTGGCTGTCCACTGGAGTCATATGGAATGTCATAAAAATATTAATGCTTGAGTCCCGCTCCCAGAGATTCTGACTTAATTGCTCTGGGGTGTGGCATCAAGAGTTGGGCATCAAGTGTTCTGAAAGCTCCCCAGGTGATTTTGATAACAGCAAAGTTGGAGAAGCACTGATCTAGAGATGCATTTTGGGATAACAAAATGTTTTACAGAAAATCATATTACTTACACCCTCTTGTGAATTACTTTAATCAGCTAGTGCTTTCTTCTCAACACTGTTTCAGGTTATCTAGTCTGAAAAAGTAGTAGCTTTGGTTGGGGAAGAGGAGAATGTTGTCTCAGGCAGATGGGAATCAAAGGTCTGGGTGGGGGCATGGCACCCTGAAGGTTCTGCAAGATTAGAAATAATCTGGGACTATTGGACAAAACAATCCAAGGTGCTATAGTAAATTGTTATTTGCACTGGATAGATCCAAAGATTGCATTTCTATTCCCTTACTTTTCCTGGGAAGTTAAATATTATGTAGCATATTTTTCATAAAGAAGACATCCGAATATAAGTAACACAGTAGGAGTGAAACTGAACATTTTAAAAAGAAATAAGAAATAACAAAAATGGAGATGCATCACTTCCCAAGCCCTAAAAGATACACTTTCTATTTCTTATCATTGGGATTCTTTCTCTGTCTTGCATTATTAGTTCTCCATTGACCTAATAAATTTTAATCACTTTAAAGTATCCTGCAGATCAGGTTCCTTTTCAATTATTTTCTTTTTTTCTTAACATTTGTCTCATGTGCCCTTTCCATACATTGAGGGATTGGTAAGTACTGAAGACTATTGCCTTCAGCGGGTTTGAACATTCTAAGGCTGATTCACTGAGCAAACAGCTCTTCTGATGAGACCAGAACTATACTTCCAGCACATCTACTGCACATCTGGGCTAGAATGTCTGTCCAACTCAAGCTATTTCGAAACCTGGCTGTACACTGGAGTCACATGGAATGTCTTAAAAATATTAATGCTTGAGTCCCACTCCCATGGCAAAGTTCAATGGGATCTTTTAAGAACTCATCCTTTTTACCAAAGAACTTATATGCATACATGCATAATCCACACACATAGACAAAATTGTGGGATGAAGACCTGGGGAGGGGGCCGAAGCAGGGTGGAGAGGTCAGTGGGGGAGGAGGAGAAGGGGACATCTGTAATACTTTTATCAATAAAAATAAATTAAAAATATAGAAATAGTAACCAGAATATTATTAGTAGTAAATATTAATAATGTTATTACTATTAAAACAACTTTTTCCAGAACTTGAGTGATATCAAACTGAAACTAATGTAACAGTTCTTTTGTGAAATCTTATAATTGTTTTTCTTAAAAGAGAAAGGACAGATGCAAAATTTGTTCGTTAATCTCTACTGCCAGCTACTGGAGGAAAGAGTGAATATTTTTTCTGTTGTAACTAGTTTTTCATAGACTATGCAAATACACAAGATATTTGTTTAGTACTGAAAAGAACAAATTACCTTGTTTATGGAATTATTTTTCCTTTGAATCTCAAGGGGTTTTTTTCTTTTACACTATACATATTTGAGAACTTACTATAAAATAGTAAATCTTAGCATACTTGTCTACAATATATGGACATTTAACCAAAACACATAACTTGCATGACTCCTGTCTATAAGCCTGCCTTCAGAGTGTTTAGTTCATGTTACATGAAACTAACCTTAAAGAATCAGTGAACTTGGTGGTTCTTAAAGTGTGGTTGCCTGACCAGCAGCATCAGTACCATCTGGCAACTTGTTAGAGATACAACTCTGAGGGTGGGGCTCAGTATGCAAAGTTTTAACAAGGACTCCAGGTGATGCTGCTCACACTCAAATGAAAGGTCACTGAATGAATAACAAGAATCTTTGGAATATTAGCAAATTTAAAAATAATGCTTGTGTACTATCAAGCCTTGCATGCATACTATGATCCCTACTGAGCAGTGTTCTCTTTTGAATTTGCAGTATAAATGGAATGACAATGAAATGTACTTGTTCCAGTCATCAGTTGCATATGCCATGAGAGAGTATTTTTTAAAAGAGAAAAACCAGACGATTCCTTTTGGGTGAGTTCATTTGCTGTGCTTTCAAGTTATTCCAACTAGTACTTCCCTCATTCTTGGGTCTGAGGAGATAATTATGTTTAATCTTTTATTCAAGTGAAATTAAGAAAATCCTCCTAATAACTTTTAAACTTCTTTTATATCCTAGAATGTGGGCCATTCTATTTACAGAACTGTGATTTGTTTGACTTGCAGATTGCAAAAGTATTGTTCTTATTAAACGCCTTCTCTTCTCCCTTCCAATTCCCTCCCCTTCCCTCCTCTCTTCTTTTTTCCTCTCCTCTTCCCTCCCCCAAATGCTCTCATGTACCTTCAACACTGAAAGAAAACGGTATAAACCTCCCTTCACTGAGCTAGTATTCTAATGGATATATATATATATATATATATATATATATATATATATATATATATATAGTGTGTGTGTGTGTGTGTGTGTTATAGACAATCAAAAAATATATGAGAAATAAAATAGAATTAAATAATGATAAGTGCTAGGGAGAAAATTACAACAGGAAAGGGGGTAGGGAGTGTGGTGTGTATGTGTGTGAGTGTATAGAGTTTAATTTTACGTGAAATGGTCAGAAAAGGCCTCATTAACATTTGAGCAAACATCTGAAGTAGGAGAGAGAGCCAGTAATTCAGACAATGTTTCAGTCAGGGAAAGTACCAGTTGGAAAGATCCTGAGGAACGGATATCCTTCACCTGTTGAAGAAACAGCAAGGAGTCCAGTGTGGCTGGAGCAGAGTGAGCTAATAGGAGACAAGTAGGAGGCCCTGTGGTTAGGGTGGTATTGGGACATGTGGGTTGGAAGGGGAGAAGAAAGTTCATGTGGGCCTCACAAGTCATTCTAAGGACTTCAGCTTTTATTCTGAGTTAGAAGGCCAATAAGCTACACGATCTGCTTCAGATTTTATTAGGATCACTCTGGCAACTGTGAGAACACATTGTGCTGTAAACCCCACGCCTCACCCACATCCACAGGTGTAACACGACAGTTTTGTTGAGTGGGGCAAGATTGCAATGGTGTAAACACACCACCTCTGTCCATGTTACTAAGCTGTTGCTGCCCACCATATTGGTCATCATAATCCCAAGTCACCAATGATTCCTCACTGATTCTCCTGGTGCTTTTAGTTTGGATTTTTCTATCATTGAAAAAAATGTGATTTTTATATGGTGGCAGAACAAATAGTGCAAAGACATGCTATCACAACTTATGTAGCTGAGTTCATGTGCTTTGGGCAGTTTAAGCTTTTTTGGGTAGGGAGTGCTGGTGTGTGTGTGTGTGTGTGTGTGTCCTATTGTTTGCCCTGACCCATATTTCTCTACTTAACCCTGTGGTCCTCTACCAATCTCCTTTTCACCAGTGGAAGTCTTCATTCTATTCATTGTGTTCTCTGTGCTACGAAGGGAAATGTTTCTTTTGTTTCTCCTCAGGGTGGAGAACGTGAGGGTGAATGATATAAAACCAAGAGTCTCCTTCAAGTTCTATGTCACTTCACCTAAAAATATGTCTGTCGTCATTCCTAGAAGTGAAGTTGAAGATGCCATCAGGTGATATTTTACTTTCAAACTATAAGGTCGAGGGGGTTAACAAATGCAACAATAACCATCACTAACATTGAGTGTGCTCTTACTGTGTGCCAGGCACTGGTCTGAGTCATTTACATATTTTATCTCATCTTTTTAAAAAATATGTTTTTATTGATTTTAGAGAGAGAGGAAGGGAGAGGGATGCAGAGATAGAAACATTGATCGGCTGCCTCCTGCACACCCTCCCCACTGGGGATTGAGCCCACAACCTGAGCATGTGCCCTGACTGGGAATCAAATGGGGAATCTCTTTGTTCATGGGCTGATGCTAAACCACTTAGCCACATCAGCTGTTTTACTTCATCTTAAAAACTTGGGGTTTTATTCCAGAAGGATCTCATAGCAAGGGAATTATCTTGATTTGAGTTCCTCCAGATGCAGGCCCTTAGACAAGAAATTGAGTGTAAGCAGTTTATTTGGGAGGTGATCTCAAGAAGCACTGGTAGAGAACTGTGCACAGGAGACAAAAAATGGAAAGAAGATAATACATCACATATTACTGAGCAAGTTACCACTGTGGGCAACTAGAGCTCCAATTTTGCTGGGGAATTCTGGGATACCATGTAGAATATGCACCTAAATTGTCCCAGCAGAGCTGGGATATTTATTCACCACCTCCCATCAGTCATTGGTTGGGAACTGCTTACAGGGGACAAATTCCCCAGCATTTCTGGCCTGAAAACAGGGCAGAATCTTGTGGCCTGAGAATGCTCTCAGGCAAAGGCAGCAGGTACTGGCTGAAGAAAGTCTACCAGAACTCATGGAAAATGGTTTCAGTGTGAAAGGGACATGGACAGGTGTTGTCATCATTTGCTATGGGGACTTGATGTAGGATTCATTTAACTCACCAAAGTCGGAAACAAAGTAGGCAAGCATAGATTTCCTTAGTCATTGGTTAGCCTCCACACAAGGAGAGGGACTTGCTTTGGGCAGTAAGTATTTAACAGTGGTTCTCAACCTTGGCTGCACATTAGAATCACCTGGGAATCGTTTTAAAATCCTGATTTCTGGGTCTCATCCTCCAGAAATTCTGTTTCTTTGTTAAGGGGTGGGGCCACAACATTAGTAACAAAGAAACAGAATTTCCGGAGGATGAGGCCCGGAAATCAGGATTTTAAAAAGATTCCCAGGTGATTCTAATGTGCAGTCAAGGTTGAGAACCACTGATTTAGAAGGAACAGCTTGCCCAATTTCAGCTGTTTCCCAAAACAGCAAAAGTGAAAAATGGGCAGATGCAGATAGTTCCCCTCATATTAAAAGGCTTAGGATAGCCTGCTAGGGGGAAGCTCACTAGATGGCCCTCTTGAGCTGCTGTTCATCTTTGGAAGCAGAAATAAGACCTGCTGGGCAGTGTATGTGCAGAGAAAATCTGACTTAGGTGGGTGTGCAACCTAACCAGACCCGGAGACTCACTGACTGCCTCCATGAAAGAGCCCAGCCCCCCTGTAAGCTGCAGGGGACCTCAAACTTCCTATTTCCAGAATGACTTGAGACACTTGCAGGCTAAGGTTGCCAAGGGTTACATGACTAATTCTACTTTGACCGCTCTACTTCCCTGGGTGGGCTCTGACCTCCTGACCTGCACTGTACTCAAGGGTAGGACGATGGGATGCCAGACACTTTGGTTTTTGATCCAGAATATTATCCATTTCATTATTGTTTGTTTTGCTTTTAAAAGAATTTTCATCCTTTTATTTTTAATCTATAAAATTCAGCCATGTCCCATCCCTGTGCTGGAGAAATTGGCAAAGGCCCTTTTCCTGTGTCCCTGCCCAGTGCTTTTTCCAAATGTCAACACCTTTTATTTGGAAAATACAACTGGGTACAGGACATTATTCATTTACTAGAGGGCTGTTGCATGAATTCATGCATGGGTGGGGTCCGGAGGCCCGGCCCAATCCGAGGAGAGGGGCCGCGCGAGGGCAGTTGGTGGCCTGGCTCTGCCCCCTGGTCTAACTCTGGTCGAACTCCTGGTTGAGGGGACAATTTTCATATTACCCTTTTATTATATAGGATAGAATAGGTGCATTCAATTGTCCTTTTCCATTATTTGACATAAAGTCATTGTAGATATACTGTGATAGAAGGGAAGTTCTTGCCTTTGCAACATAATCATCACAAATGAACAAATGCCAGCCATTTGCATGTTTCCACACTTGCAACCAATTATCCAATGAAGCTGTTGCCAAACCTAATCCAGATTGCAAGATATTAGAGGTGCATAATTGTTAAAACATATCTTTCCTTGGACCTGGTGATCTACTTTGATTTCATTGCTCTTTAAGGTGTACATTCTTAGGCTAGGCCTTATCAAATCCTTTCAGGAACAATGATATAAGGAGTAAATAATTGCACACCTTTTTATTTTGCCTACATGTTCCTTTTGCCTAAGTGTTTTACTTTTGGGGATAGGATGTCCCGGAGTCGAATCAATGATGCTTTTCGCCTGGATGACAATACCCTGGAGTTTCTGGGTATTCAGCCTACCCTAGGACCCCCTAACCAACCACCTGTCACCATATGGCTGATTGTTTTTGGAGTCGTGATGGGAGTGGCAGTAATTGGTATTGCCGTGCTCATCTTCACTGGGATCAGAGACCGAAAGAAGTAAGTGACCTTTCCTAGACGTATCTATCCTAAAACAGAAAGGTTTAGGGAAAACGAATTGGAAAATTTGCAGTAAGTGGTAGGTTGTACAGGATAATTGCCACATTTCATCAGCACCTCACCTAGTAAGCCCTACCACACAGTAGAGGCCCAGCCGGAGGTTTACTAGTATTCCCTGGTAAACCCAATCCTGGCCACAGCATCATTTTCCTACCGTCAAGAGGCAATGAAAACTCAGTAGTGGGCTGGCTTAGGGGATTATCCTTACTGATGAGTCCTCCATGATCTAGCCTGGATATTTGATAGGTTTGAACTGTGAAACATTCAAGAATGACCTCTGAGATTTGCTTCAAACTGCTACTCTTTAATCATCTTCATTTTTTTATCAGTTAGCACAGACTCACTGTCATCCCCTTAGTTCATGGGTCAGGGACCCTCTAATTTATTCTTGAGTTGAAGGTCCAAGTTCATTGAGGATTTAAATCACTAAAGACCTGGTTTATGGTCTTGCTCTGCCACTAGAATATTTTTTCCTGGCCTTGAGAAATTATTTACTCTTGTTGGGCTTATGTAATTAAGGTTAATAATATGTTATAGCACCTAATAGAACTCATACGCACACTTTTAAAACACATTATTGATGGAATTTTTACATGCATTAGTCAATTTTGCTCAATTTTCTTCACTATAGTTTTTTTAGTTCCTCAAAGTAGCTTCATTTTTAAAAATAGCTATTAAATAGAATCTATCCATATGGTTAAAATTTTAAAAATACAAAAGGATACTTAGAGTCTCTGTCACTCTTTGCATCCAACTTCCCTTCATAAAGCCAACCCAAATTATCAATTTATTGGAGACCTGTTGTATTAGATTCTTCTTTTTAGTAAGTCCCCCCAGGTAATTTGTGTGCACATTACAGTTTGAGAAGCACTCTTCCACATACTAAAAATTTGCATATGAGATACTATTCCAAAGTTAATTCATTAAATACATTATTTGGGGACACCTATCCTTCATGCCACACACAATGTAAATAGAAGATACACAGAAAAATAACACTGGCTACCCTGCTCAGTACTTTCATACATTAATATTTTCAGAAAACCTATGGTATAACTGTGTAATTATCTTCATACATATGTAAAACTGAGATTCAGAGAGGCTAAGTAACTTTCTCAAGTTTACACAGCTAATAAGCAACACATTGGTATATATATACCCAGTTTCCAAAGCTGGTTGTTGTACCACAAAGCTGTCCTACCCTTATCTTTATACTTTGGAAGTTGCTAATGTAGTAGGGAAGCTCTTTAATATGAGGTGATTGGCTAAATGACCACTGAGTTCCTAATAATAATAATAATAATTAATAATAATAATAATAAATATTATTGAGGGTTATATGCTAGGTAATGTCAGTGCTCCACCAGTAATAATGCTCTCCAAGCATTATTTCACTGTCTTCACATAGTTGCCATCATTTTCTGAATAGGCAAACTGAGGCACAGAGACTCCCCTTTCTCTGACCCCAGAGCTCAAATCCTAACTCGTCTCTTAGGCTTTGCCAGCCATGGTGACAATCTTGGAGCTAAAAAGTGAACCCAATGCACTGCAAGTGTTTATAGTCCATTAATAGGGGACTGACATGCAAACAAATACACCAGTGATTAGATGTTGAGATGTAAAAGATGCCTGGGCCCAATAGGGCCCAAGGGAGGCAGTGTCATTCTAACATCACTATATTAAGGTGACTTTATTTTCTTTAACAGGAAAAAACAAGCAGGAAATGAAGAAAATCCTTATTCTTCTGTGAATTTGAGTAAAGGAGAAAATAATCCAGGATTCCAAAATGGTGATGACGTTCAAACTTCATTTTAGAAAAATCCATTTTATTCCCTCTTGAGGTGATTTTATTGCATGAAAATGTTAATTCCACATTAAAGAAAATATGAGATTATAAAGATGTCATTAAACATCAAAACCATGGCTCTGTTCAGTAAAATTGTCCAAAGAAGACATGCTGAGGAGAGGGCCTCTTTACTTGCATTGCTTTTAGTATTTACTTCTGCCTCAAAATTTGAGGAAGTATGTCTTTGGCCTCCCAGGCTGTTCAAGGGTAATGGAAATGCAAATGTCTGTGGTGTTGCTGGAGTTGGGGAAAAAGGCATATATTGTGGGAGGATTCAGTGTAAGAGCCTTATATGGAGACTAGATGGATGGCTTTTAAGAACAGTGCATGTAAACTGATGGAGCTGCAGAGATTGAAAATGACACACATTGTTCACTTTATTTTAATTCAAGTGTAGAGTATGACATGTTTTTTTCATATTAACCTAAATCTAAGTACGATAGCAATTTGCCCAGTGATGATTGGACTAGACCATGTGTTCCTTAGGGTGACAAGTCTAAAGAAGAGAGAAGAATCCAGAGAGTGTCAGAAAATGTTGCCTTCTCACTTCCAAGCTACTTGATCAGCATCTCCCTGACAATATTAAAGTAGCCCCTGGGGCCTCCATGACACTGCCCCACCTAGCACACCTGGTGGAAACTCACTTCCATTGTTCTCTAACTGTGGAGTGAATGGAAATCCAACTGCATGTCACCCTCTGAAGTGGGCACTTAATCTCTTAAATCTTTTGTTTTTACCCACAATGTCTGAGTAGCACTGAGCACAAAGCATATACTCAATAAATACTAGATTTGCACACTCCTGTGGTCTCATGGGTACTTATGTACTGGGGCTTCTGTGGATTCTGTCCCCTTCCAGGGACTGGGTTGCCATTTGAATGTCTGGGACCTTTGACCTCTCAAATGTCTTAGAATGTATTCCAATTGTAAAAATTTATTTATTGTATGAAGCAACTGAAAATTCAGTCTAAAAAAGTTATGTTAAGATGATATATACCCTTAGGTTAGGAACCTAATATGATTGGTTATATATATATATATATATATATATACCAGTAGCCCAGTTCTGAGCACAGCATCCACTACATACATAAAGACTGATTTAAAATAGATTAAATAAATTAAAATATGATTTAAAATAGATTAAATAAATTAAAATATCCAAACTCTACCCATCAATTCACTCTGTGTGGTAAGAGATATGGGTCAGTTAGCTAAGTTAAGGGGGATGAACATTTTCTTCACTGCCAAGAAGTGTAAGCAGCTCCCTGGTTTAAAACAACAACAATAAATGCCAGGCATCACCACTAAACAAGTTAAACAGCATTTAAAAATTATTATACATGTTTTAAATAGTATGAATATTGTTCCATTACCTGGCTCCCCCTAGCACCACTGGACTTACTTTCTGATAAAGCTCCACATTAAAATCTTCCTTGACTTGATTTTTGGAGCCAGGCTTCTAAGTCAGGCTTTGACATCTTTTTATAGCAGACAATTCTGTATTGTTTGAATTTTTGTAACAAACATGTATTACTTTATTTATAAGGGTGATTATTTTAGATCAAATACATATAAATAAGAAGAAAAAGGGAAAACAACTGTCAAGGGGGTAGGGCAGAAAGACCTAGTTTGGGCCTGGAAAATATTCCTCTGGGGGTTGACCACAGTCTGTGCTGTAGTTTCTTGCAGACAGAACCTGAGAGTACAGCATGGCTGGCACTCCCACCTGACTGTGTCCCACTGAACTTGGCACCGAGAACATGCTAAATAAATGCATGATGAATGTATAAATGCTCTAGTAGTTCTTTTTAAAGTTTCATTTCATTATAAATTGAGATTTGTGTACCTCTGTAAAAAAACAGAAGACTATTATCATAAGTCAATTGTGCTGAAAAGAAAGGAATCATTATTTAAATGTCAAGAAACACATAACTGCCAAAACCGGTTTGGCTCAGTGGATAGAGCGTCGGCCTGCGGACTGAAAGGTCCCAGGTTCGATTCCGGTCAAGGGCATGTACCTTGGTTGCGGGCATATCTCCAGTGGGAGATGTGCAGGAGGCGGCTGATCGATGTTTCTCTCTCATCGATGTTTCTAACTCTCTATCTCTCCCTTCCTCTCTGTAAAAAATCAATAAAATATAAAAAAAAAGAAACACATAACTAAGAGGGATAACTTGAAATACCTGGGAGGTGAGGGGATTAGTGGGACAAGAAAGGGTATGAATGTCTCTTGAGGGAGATTATTAACTTATAGCTAGAAAGTAGTAGCAGGGCTTAATTAGGGCGTCTTTCCATTGTAATAGTGCCCTCAGCATAACCTCTCTTTCCCTTCTTGACATTATAGAGATGACAATGAAGGACTCCAAGAGAGATGAAAACCTATGGGTTCAGCAGCAGGCTGTGAAGGAGGGAATTCTCAGGAAGAGTTTTAACGCTAAAGTATATTTTAATAATAGCCATGAGAAACTAAACTCATACTTCTGCACCTTTGTGTCAAGAAGGAAGACCGAAATAGAAACTTCAGTTGTCAAACTGGCCAGAAGCCCTAGGGCCCCAAACTCAAGGATTTAAAATGACTAGAAAGCAACAATCTTCTCAATTCTAGATATAAGATCTTGGTTACACTTGAGTTGAGATTGATATTGGTTAAGGGTAAGGAAAAAGGCACAGTCATACCTTAGCACCTTTTAAAATTTACTCTATGTGAAACATAGTTAACATATTATGGAACTAGAGGCCCGGTGCACAAAATTCATGCATGGCGGCAGGATCCCTCAGCCCGGCCTGCACCCTCTCCAATCCAGGACCGCTGGCTCCTAACCGCTCACCTGCCTGCTGGCCTGATCACCCCCTAACTTCCCTCCCCTGCCGGCTTGATCACCCTTAACCGCCTCTGCCTTGGCCGCCACCACCGTGGCTTTGTTCGGAAGGAAGGCAGAATGACTGGAAGATGTCCGGTTGACCTGGTATAATTAGCATATTACCCTTTTATTAATATAGATAATATTGTTGAACTTTAGTTTTCTATTTGTGTACATGGTGACATAAAGTCATTGTTCTAATCTAAGCTTCAAGTGAAGCTTGACAATGATCTGTGATGAGAATTGTGTTATTTGGATTAAGTTGTGGACCACCTAGTGATGGCCATCATATAATGAGGTCTCCTAGGGCAGTTCTGACTGTCTGCACAGGAACATATTGACACTTGTTAAAAATGTAGATTCTCTGGCTGCACTCAGACCTGCTCTACCAGAATCTCTGGGGTAGTTCCTAGGAATCTGTGTTTTAATAAACTCTTCATTTGATTCACATGCATGCTAAAGATTGAGAACATTGAAACATGAAGGCAAATGTCCACATTTTTGTACTTATTAATAGCATATTTAATTATCATGGGAGTGATGATATAAAGAAAAGAACAAATATGGAACAAATAATTTTTCAGTTCTGTTCAATCTTTACATGTGGTATATGCCCTCTTTACTGCAATCAGGAAATGTGCTTCTGCTATAGGCTTGGAAGTATAATATTAAGAGCAGCATAAACAAAATTATTAATTTGACCTAAATTTCAAGGAAATCTTTTCTTTCCTACTTCATTCATTTCTAGATAATATAACAAACAGCACACAGAATACCAGTAAGAAGAACTCACTAAATTAGGTCATCTGTGCCTTGCTACTTTCCTTAAAAAGAATGAAGATGTTGGCTAACATTTATATCCATTCTTATCAGATCTCCTAGTTTCTTCTTTAAGGCTTGTCTTTTTCCCGAAGTGGTTCAATGGAAGACAGAAGTTGCTGAAATGTGGGACGCTTTTCTGGAAGCTAAATAAAAGAAAAAAAAACACCCCAAAACCATTGGTTTAGTTTATGATGGTTGTGATTAAAAATAAAATATATAAAATATTTATACCTGAATCCTAAAGCTAGCAACATTTAAATGTGAAAACACTACAGACATTTTTACTAAAGAGAAAACAATTATAGTCCTACAAATTGAAAAGAAAAAGTAAAAGTATCTTTGCTTACATAGGATATGATTGTATACTTGGAAAAATGAAGAGAATCCATGGTAAAACCAACCCAAATAATAAAGGAATTAATCAGGAGAACGGTATATAAAATTAACATACAAAATCAATAGCCTTCATGTATATGTACAATAACCAATTAGATTATATAATGAGAAAAACCCATTTACAGTAGCAACAACACCAAAATAAAATACTAACAAAAATGTACCTCCAAATAAAGAAAACTTTAAAACACTGCTAAAAAATACAAACTTAGATTTCAACACATAGAAAAAAAATTGCTTGTTCTTGAGCATTACAAATCAATATCATAAAGGTGTCAAATTTGCTAAGTTAAAATATAAACTAAATACGCTCACTTTATAAAAGGATTTTAAAACTTGAGGTAGGGAAAACAAAAACCTATTAGAAAAAAGAGCAAAGACATGGCATATAATTCTCAGCAATACAAATGCCCTTAAAAATATACTTCATTTATAATGAATAGGAACATATGAAAGCTACCCTAATTGCCATTTCTCATATATCAGATGGGCAGAAATTCAGACAAATTGGAACCTAATGAAAATTGTGAATGTTTTGCAATAAAATATAAAATTGAGGGGAGAGCCCTAGCTGGTTTGGCTCAGTAAATAGAGCATCAGCCCACAGGTCAAGGACACAGACCTCAGTTTCAAGTTTGGGGCACGTGCAGGAGGCAACCAATTGATGTGTCTCTCTCATATCAATGTTTCTCTCTATTTCTATCCCTCCCTTCCACGCTCTCTGAAAATCAATGTAAAAAATATCCTCAGGTGAGGATTAACAAAAAAAATTGAAGGGAGACTAAAATGCTCACTATATGCAGAACTTTGATCAGGGATTGTCTCTGAAAACCCCTCTCAATGGATTCTGCCATAATCCACACACTTATGTGGAGCAGCTGTGGAAAGAAGGCAGTTCCTTCCTGTTCAGGGCTCCCTGTCCATCTGATGGTGCAGTCCTAGTGTCTGGAGCTAGAGTGGTGAGGGCCAAGGAGGTCTGGCTTCAACTCAAAACCCCTTGTTTGCTCCTCTTCTTCAACTGACCAGTGACGGCAGTAAGTCCTGTACTTGTCTCTGTTTATATTGCACATGTATAATGTGTATAGTTATAAACTGCTTGGTGTTTCAGTTCCACAGTATGAGTACGTGTGTGTGTGTGTGTGTGTGTGTGTGTGTGTGTGTGTGTGTGTACTGAGTTCTGTGAGGGCAAATCAATCTCCTGCAATTTCAGCTCCATGTTTACCCCAAAACATACTCTTATTCCTTCTGGGCATGGAGTGTTTTTACTCAGCATTTGATAAGTGTGGGCAGAGAGGACGGAGTCATGTCCATTACGTATTCTCTACGCATGGTTATAAGTTCTCCGTTACACATTTCCTACTCGAGGAGAGACCCCATAATGTGGTTAAGAACAGGAACTCCAGGACCAGCCAGTCAGCATCTTAATGGCTGTGTGACCTTGGGCAAGTCACTTAAACGTCTCTGGGTCTGTTTGCTCTTCTGTTAGTTTTAGCCATGATATCAGTGTGTTTGCTGATGAATAAATAAGCTAATAGTTATGAAATTTGTCGAACAGTGCTGGACATAAGTTGTTTGTTAAATTGTTGGCACCTGCATTTCTTGTTTTTAATTACAAACACTTGAGGGCCGAGGTCCCGGGCCATTTCCACCTAATCCGAAGCTGGTGCCTCCCCCACAACAATGCTTTACCTAGTGGTGACACGGCACCCAGTTCCCCTGGTGGTGCACTTGCCTCATGCCAGCAGCTGTACATGATCTGGTAGACGGTGTCCGATGCTAGTTTGGGCCGGTAGAGCCTGTGGCCCTGGGAGACCTTCACAACCACCTGGGAGTTGTCGTACAAGTCGTAGGGCTGTTTCCCCAGGCTGAACACTTCCCACATCAGGATCCCTGCACCACGCCGAGGGGCGAGGGGTGGCCGGCAGACAACAAGGAAAGAGAGCCAACATCAGAGGGTACACAGTTTGTTGAATGAGCTTCATGTGCCAGGACAGGAAGGCTATGAGTCAGAGCGAGGGGGCCCTGGGAAATGCGTCCTTGCAGAAAGGACAGGATATGGAGGGTGGGTCTGTACCATCACTTCTGGAGCCCGGGGTCTCTCCTCCATGTTTCCTGAGATGCAGTCACCCATTTTTGCTGGTAAACGGGCAAATAGCAAGGAGAGCTGCAGGGACAGCTACTTAGGGCCAACATTCTTGGGCTGCTCCGGAGAAGCAACTGGGGTTTGGGTAAACCCACAAACTACCCAGCTCCAGCTCTTAGGAGTTATCGATCGAAGTCCTCACTTTTCCTTTCTCTCTGCCTTGGCAGTTGTGTGCAACAATTTCATTGCACAAATTCCCTTTCAGTGGAAATGTAAAGATAAAATCATTGAAAGTGTTGCTGCTTTTGTTTTTGCCACCATGGGTCATTATATTTTGTGGGTCAGGTATACTTTTGAGAATCTGATAAAAGCCATTGGCTCACCCTTGGAAAATGAATGCACAGCATGTCTGTGTTTGGTTTCTGGATGTCCACAGTCCCCCATCCAGGGCGTCATGACCTCCAGGTTAAGAAACTGTGTTCTGGTTATGGTGGTCAACAGGCTGGCACTTGGGGGTCAGTCAGATTTGGCCTTTGAGGCCCAGGTCTGCCACTTACAGGCTGGGCAAGTTTCTTACCCTTCTCAGCAGGTTCTCTGTCTATAATATGCAGATATTTGCACCTCATAGTTACCAGAAGGATTAAATAGGGAAAAAACCCCCACAAAGAACACTTTAAAGAGCACAGGGCATTTTAACTGCTCTCTAAATGGTGGCTATTTGCCATCATCCTCATAGCCAAGTGAGAGAATTTCAACAGTCAGCCAGCTTCAAACCATAGAAAATCAGAAATATGTAAGGAGGAGGAAAATTGTTCTAGAACCATAACTGAAGTACCACTTTCAAAAACTTCTCTGACTTTTAGGACTACAAATTTTATGTAAAATATTTACAATAGGATAATACTACAAGTTGTTGCAGCTGCATTAAAAAAACATTCTGAAACAACTATTCAAAGCATGTTACTCCTTCACAACACTCTTCTTTGGAAGGATATCATCTCATCTCAAGAATAATTTCATTGCTAAAAATATCTGTGCAACTCCTTTTTGAGAATTGCTTTCAGGGGCCCTGGTTCATTTTGAATATCTTTATTGGGGACAAATTATTTAAGAATAGATTTAGTTTTTGGAAACAGCCAGAAAATGCCAGGAGCCAAGTTCTGGTGCAAAGATGAGTAATTAATCTGGATAATTCAATTTTTGGTAAAAAACAAGGTAGAACTATTAAGTAAGCATACTATTTTTAAAAATATCTTTCACAAGGCATATTAACTGGAACAAGGAGATTGAAACTAATTTTGACAAGTTAATCAGCACAAAATATTGTCAAGTATTCACCAAAATGCTATCTCTGTGGTTTTTCCTTTTTCTGTATACACTGGATTATTATTATTTTTTTTTACAATGAACAATGCCACTTTTACTAAAGGAATATTTATTTTTTTAAAAAAATCATGTTATATAAAAAAGTAAATGCCTAACTAAATTTTACTTTTTTTCTATTTTTACTATTACTTTATTTTCCATCACCATTTATCCCCCATATCCCCTTTTCCACCTCCATCCACCCTCTCCCGCCCCACAATCACCACACCATTGTCTGTGTCCATGACTAAATTTTTCTTTTTAAAGATAGTCTTATAGATGTCATGTAGGAAGTCAAATTATGCTTATGGACCAAGACAAGCATGAAATAGGTTTTAGTTGAATTTAATACATTCTATAGCTTGATAATAATTTGGATTATTTATCCTGGATGCATCTTATGGTGATTGTAAACAGTTCTGACACCTCTCACAATGTAGAAAAACATCAGCAAATCTACAAAATCACAATTTAAGAATTAGTTCAGTTTTCTAATTATCATTACTAAAATTCAATATAGATCTTTTAATAAAATAAAGGCTAGAAAACTTTTTTTCTGTAAAGGGTTACATAGGAACTATTTTAGTGTTTTTTTGGTCATGCATCTATGGCAACTACTCTACTCTGCTAGCGCTGCACAAAATCAGCCAGAGATAATACTAAAACGAATGGGCATGGCCTGGTGCCAATAAAATTTTAATTAGAGAAACAGGTCATTGGATTTGGTCCTGGGCTGTGGCTTGCTCATCCCTGATTTAAATTATGAATTTTAATGAGGATACTAGTTGGAATTGGTACGGGCCAAAGAGAACACTGAGTCATATTTGTTTTTTTACATCAGGCATGTCCCCCAAATTGGTCAATTCAGAAAGGAATGTTTATCACAGCTGCTTTCATGCCAAAAGTAGATGATTCCATTGTAAACCCTTCAGTGTTTTGGACTAATGCAAACTAGGTTTTAGTTTTCAATGACTCTTTTAAAAATTGCTTGAAATCTTCAGTAGAAGAGCTTTTATGAGAAGGTGGTAGCAGGATGCAAAGTATAGAATATGTGCGGACATCATAGCACCAACTCAAGGAAAGATCATTTTCTTTTTCTATCTCTTGCTTGCCTACAGGTAATTTTGTAAGTGCTCAGGGTTTTTGCTAAAAAATGGATGTTGTTACTCTTGTGGTTTCCTGTTGTGGAAGCTGGCTTGTGAAATGGGGCTGAGGCCTGTGTGGCCACATTCTTACCGAATGCCCATACGTCTGACTTGCTGCTGTATTTGAAGTAGTGAAACACTTCTGGGGCTGACCACTTGACCGGAAACTTGGTTCCTACTGAGCTGACATACTGGTCATCAAGAACATACCTGTGGGTGGGCGGGGGAGGACATCAATACAGACCTTAAGCTGCTTGGCTGTGCAGAATGGGAAGACCTCTGCTGGCTGCCATTGCCTGGTGGTAGGCGGTACAAGCAGCCAGTCTCAGCCGAGTACCTTGATGTTCTGGATCTTTTGCTTCCTTTCAACATGTATACTTAGCTAGAGCCTGCTGATGACTCATAAGCTTTAAAAAATGATACTTAACTTTGAAGACACCAAAATATGAATGCAAAATGTTTGGTAAATATAGAAAAACACAAAAATGTAAACATAAAGTTACTCAGAATCCCACCCCAAAGATAACCTGTAATTCTACCACTCAAGATACATTTTTGCTTATAGTTTCCAATCTTTTTTTCTATATATAACATGAACAAAATTGGGTTTCTGTCACATTGAAATTTGCTTTTATTTTTCCTTTAACAGCATATCAAGAACATTTTACCCATATGGTTACATTTTCTTCTGCATCATCATGTTTAATGGCTGAATGCACTCTTATGAATTAACATAATTTGTTTAACCATGTAAATGGCTTCTAATCTTCTGCTGTTATAAACAATGATGAACAAAACTATCCTATGGAGTTATTTAGACCATACAAATATATGTTCAAGGATATTCATTACACTGTGGCTTATAATAATGATAGAAATGGAAGCAATCTTAATGTCCACATGTTGAGGAGCGATTAAATATAATATGGTATATTAATACAATAGAATAATATGCAGCTATTAAAAAATAAGATAACTCTATATTTACCGTAAGAAAAAGAGACCGTGTGAATATGGTTATATGTAAAAGCAAGTACATATGATGTGATTCCACCTTTATGGAAACGAACAGTAAATGTACTTACTTGTATACATGATTGGGTATACCTAGGAATCAGGTATGGAAGGACATCCACCAAATGTGTTAGCAATAGTTACTACTAGTGCTGAGAATGGGATAAAGGGTCAAATTCTACTTTTGGCTTTATACACCACTGCCATATTTCTCACAATAAGCACTTAATATTTATATAATTAGTATAGGAGAAACCAATATATTTGCCCACACAAAACAAATAAATAATGACTCATAAAAATTATGGAAACTGAAATTTTAGATACAATTTAGAGGAAAACTATATACAACAAAATGTGTTAGAGATATTTGCCATAATTTAAAACATCAGAAATAGCTGGTTTGGCAAGTCATTCTATGCAAATAATAGTAATAATGAATAACAACTTCATAGGATTATATATAGCACCTTCCATACTTTCCTCCCTGGGCCTCTCCAGCTCCACAGATACCACAAGACACCAAGAAATTACACTGGCACCCCCCAACTGGTAATTTTGTGTTGTTTAACCCTTTCTTCAAATGATTGAACCAAGTTAAGTCACAGGCATCTGAATGATGTGACACCACAGCTTCGTGACAGAAAGGGCCTGGTGCATGGCCCCCAGTATCCCTTATTCAAAGGAAGACCTTGTGTTCCCCTTTTTCTAAGCAACAAAGAAGTTGAGGTATATCCCCTGTATATTGGCACAACAGCCAATATTCCTACTTTAAGAACAAGGTGGGAATCAGCCCTGTTCTGGGAGCTTCTCTCTGCCCTCAGGAGCAAAGAGCAGCTTTTTCTTTTGTATTTGAGAGAGCCACAAAGATGGAATGTCAATGCAGGAGACTCAGTGTATCGTGGTTGGAGTGATGGCAGGTAGCACAGCTAAAGGGTACCTTGCAAAACTGAGGGGTCCCAGAAAAGGAGCACTTCCTAATACAGAATTTTGGAGAAGACTTAAAGAGACAGATCTTCCTATGGTGTTTTAGGGCTATGTTTGCTAAATACAGAGCTGGCCTTGGTAAACTCATCAGAGCTCTTTGAAACTGCATTATTCCTCCTCAGCATTATGTGAGTTTATGTTGAGTCAGCACAATTTTACAGCTGTATTTTGTCTCAATGTCAGTCTACTTGCCCTTTAGACCAACTGTGGGCATTTTGAGGACAGGGACTATCCCATTCATATCAGTATGCCTCACAAGTCCAAGGAGTCTAGGAGGAACTTGATAAATGTTTGTTCAATGGATAGGCTAGCATGTATGTTTTCATTTCCTATGTAAAATCATGAAAATTGGCTTTAAGGCTTAAGTAGTATGAGAATTCAGAATTAGGGAATGGAAGACTTTTAAAGTGCTACCAAAGAGCGTCAGCTGCGGACTGAAAGGTCCCAGGTTCGATTCCGGTCAAGAGCATATACCTTGATTGCGGGCACATCCCCAGTAGGGGGTGTGCAGGAGGCAGCTGATCGATGTTTCTCTCTCATTGATGTTTCTAACTTTCTATCCCTCTCCCTTCCTCTCTGTAAAAAAATCAATAAAATATATTTTAAAAAATAAAGTGCTATCAGAATCAAAATGATTCTCCAAATGATGAAGTGGTGATAGAACACCCATCAAGAGAATCTCAGAGTCTACTTTCATGCCTTACTATGTGATAAAGAAAATTTAATGACATGACAACAAAATTTTCCTGGTGCTAATGCTCTACCCATTTGGATATATATTAAGAAAAACCCCAGACAGGGCTAAAAGAGCTTTGATGGACTATCTATCTATCTATCTATCTATCATCTATCCATCCATCCACATATTATTTATCCAAATCATCTGACTGTAGCATGTTATATTTAAATATTTAGGATCTTTCATGGAACTTATTTGTAAGTTTAGAAAATATTTATCAGGGTCCTGAAAGAACTAAAAGGGGCTTTGTATAATTTCTAAAGTGCAATTTCACCTTACAGGTGAGGAAATGTGTTTCATAGGTAGTCCAAGGTAGTATGGGGAAGGGAATCCAGATTTCTAAGCCCCCAATTCAGTGCACCTTCTGTATCCCCACAGAGCCTTTAATTATGATGGCATTTAGTTGAGAATGGAAATCACCCTTTCATTGGTTGCCCCTTTGGAACTGGCTTACCTTGTCATTCCAAAGTCAGATACTTTCACAGAGAGATCACCGTCCACCAAGCAGTTCCGAGCAGCCTTTGGAGAAAAAAACACACAACAACACAAAATTACCAAGTAGTAAAGGTAACCACAAATCTTCTGACATCTTTCTTCTCTTTGGCAAAATTCCCAGCAAAATCTAAGATTTCCTATCAAAACCCCAAATGTTGGGGAGTTGTCTTTTTTTCCCTTTGCAATTTTTGATTTTACAAAATAAAAATGTGCTCTCATAAGTATTTTCACCCAGGCATCCATCCTTGTCAAACACAAAAGGTTTTACACATTAAATACAGAACCTGAGCTCCTCAGTGAGAAGTGAAAATCAGTTCGAGGGGCTTCTTCAAAGATACCGTGCAGCAACATGCACTCTCAAGGTATAAATGCTGTACCAGAGACTCAAAATGCACTTGCCTAGTGTGCATGGCATGTTTTCTGTTCAACACAAGAAAATCTCTAAAGATAAATACCCGTGCATACCAAGCAGAATGCTTTTCCCTCTCCTTCTGACTCAAACACATACACAAGTTTCATTTCTTTCTGGTTTTTGTTTGTTTTTATATTTTCATGGATTTCAGAGTGGAAGGGAGAGAGAGATAGAAGCATCAATGATGAGAGAATCATGGATTGGCTGCCTCCTGCACGCCCCCACTGGGGATCGAGCTGGCAACCGGGCCTGTGCCCAGAGCGGGAATCGAACCCGGACCTCCTGGTTCATAGGTCCACACTCAACTACTGAGCCACCGGCCGGGCGAGTGTTTTTATATTTTCAGTTATTGTATTAAATGACTGCTTTAGCACTAAGCCCTTCCTAGAGCAAGGGTCAATTTGGGTTTAATGGTTCCTAGAAGCACTATATTGACCAAAGTCTCTCCTTTCCATCCCTTTTCCTTCAAACCACAAACAACTACAAAGATCTTGATGGCTTCTTTTACTCTCTCTGTTCTTTCTGAACTTCAAATATTTTATTTTGAAATTGTGATTTTTTTTAAATTATGAAAGTGTCACGTGCTTAAGCAAGTCACAGGTGAGCAAAGTAAAAGCTAAGGTGGTCTCCTTGCCGTTCCTCCCAATGGCCCTACTGCTGGAGGCAGGAACTGTGGATTGCTTTCTTTCTTTTCTTTGAGTTTCCAATGGTTTTGCTTACCAAGTCCCGATGTATGAACTGGTGGCTCTCCAAGAAGGCCATGCCTTCACAAACATCATAGCACATTTCTAAGAGCTGGTAGGTTTCAAGTCCTTTTCCATGACTCTTCAGATAATTAAGCAAGCAGCCATTGGTTATATATTCAGTCACTATGTATATAGGGTATATCTTTGAGCACACTCCATAGAATTTCACCAGCTTGGGGTGGTTGAGTTTCCTGGAAACAACAGATTTTCAAAGTTAAGTATTGAATTTCCACACTCCACTTTCCGGATGTCCTGAAAAAGAATCACTCTCAGATATTTGTTTGAATTCCCCCCTTCTTCTTGAACAGGGAAAGAAGAAAAAGTTTTGAATCTTACTCTGAATCTTATTAGTCTTTGAAGGAGAAAAATGCTGTCTCATATTGGACATTGACAACTCCAGCAGCAATTTAGTGGTTATGGATACTGTGCTCAACTTTCATAGAGAGAAGCAGGGGAGCAATGGTCTGGTGCCTTGGAAATCCTGTTTAGTCTAGTGCCGTGGTCGGCAAACTGTGGCTCGCGAGCCACATGCGGCTCTTTGGCCCCTTGAGTATGACTTTCCACAAAATACCATGTGCGGGCGCGCGTACAGTGCGATTGAAACTTCGTGGCCCATGCGCAGAAGTTGTTTTTCGGCCTGGGCGAGTCTATTTTGAAGAAGTAGTGTTGATATTTGGCTCTGTTGACTAATGAGTTTGCCGACCACTGGTCTAGTGGCATCTCAAGGATTTCCATGACTGATTTGGATGAACCTACACCCTAAAATCACACACTTCCATTTTAAAGCATCTGACTTTCATGTCTAAATATTTTGTTCTAAAAAAATTGTATCCAAATATGAATGGCATAGATAAAATGAAAATAGTCACTATGTTAGGGAAATAAGACGACATAATTTTTATTTTTTAAAAAACTCATTACATTGTTACATTACTTTTTAATAATAAATTTAGAAAATAGTAACCACGTGACATAGCACTTCTAGTAGGTTATGATGGATAGACACTCATCTGTTATGATGTTCATCAACTTGTCCTTATGTAATTTATTCTTATCAATTAACAGGATGATTCTTTAATGTTCCGATGTGTAAAGTAAACCTAAACTTAAAATGTCAACTTTTAAATGTTTTAATAATTGAGGAATTATTAAACATTTAGTTATTTTCTTTCTTCTTGACTTAACTATAGGGACATGCCTTATCATATTACTCAGGGTGATGAGCCCAGTTTTGCATCATTCAGCAACTGTAGAGACCTGGTACTCATCAGTTCTCTCTTCAGAGGAAAGGCTTGTGGCAGGACAAAGGTCTGTCACCCAATAAAAGCTCTTACTTGAGCAAATTCTATCACTAACCAGAGGGCACATGGTGGGAACACCAGGTCAACTGGTATCCCCCACCTGATAAGCCTCAGGTGATCATTACATGTGGGATTTAACATTTCCCCTTTGGTACAGTTTGACCTCTTTTTTATAACAAGGTGATTTTTTAATGACTTTATGATTCTGATAGCCTTCTAATAGCAAAAAAATA
>NW_005871097.1:4392227-4395756 GCF_000147115.1 Myotis lucifugus
GGGAGTTTCTGTGAGATTTTCTATCCTACAAAAAGAAAGACCTCAGGGGTCCCTCCCCAGTCTTATGACAGTCCAATTGCCAAAAGCAGAATGAGCTACATAATTTGCAGGAACTGGAGCAAAATGAAAATGCAGGGGTGCTTATTTAAGAACTAGAGGCTGATGCACAAAATTCATGCACGAGGGGGGTGTCCCTCAGCTCGGCCTGCACCCTCTCACAATCCAGGACCCCTTGCTAAAACCGGCAGTCGGACATCCCTCCAATAATCTGGGACCCCTCGCTCCTTACCGCCTGCCTGCTGGCTCCTAACCACCTGCCTGCTCACTCCTAACCACTTGCCTACTTGCTCTTTACCACTTGGCTCACCGCTCCTTAGCGCTGCCTTGGAGGTGGGAGAGGCTCCTGCCACTGCCTCTGTGCTCGCCAGCCATGAGCCTGGCTTCTTTGGGAGCGCACTGACCACTAGGGGGAAGCTCCTGCATTGAGCGTCTGTCCCCTGGCGGTCAGTGCACATCATAGCAACCAGTCGCTCTGGTCGTTCTGATTGTTCTGCCGTAATGGTCGCTGGGCTTTTATATATATATATATATATATATATATATATATATATATATATATATATATATATAGATTATTAAGAATTTCAGCCCTAGCCGGTTTGGCTCAGTGGATAGAGCGTCGGCCTGCGGACTGAAAAGTCCCAGGTTCGATTCCGGCCAAGGGCATGTACCTTGGTTGCGGGCACATCCCCAGTAGGAGGTGTACAGGAGGCAGCTGACCAATGTTTCTCTCTCATCGATGTTTCTAACTAACTCTCTATCCCTCTCCTTTCCTCTTTGTGAAAAATCAATAAAATATATTTTTTAAAAAAAGAATTTCAGACGGTGACAGAACAGCCTTAAACCAAGTGCGGAGTCCTTCTAAGGATGGGTTACATGCTCATGCAGCCAGCCTTAGCAAAGGTTTATATTCAGGGACGTCTCAGACAAAGCTATATGGTTGGATACCCTTCAAAGTCTGATTCATCATATTGTCAAGAAGAGGTAGAATCATTAAATTAATTCTTTGTACTTGCATAGGAGAGAAAGAGAGAGAGAGAGAGAGAGAGAGAGAGAGAGAGAGAGAGAGAGAAAGAGAGAGAGAGAGAGAGACTGAGACTGAATTAGAACAGAGAGAGAAAGAGAACACATACACATACGTATGTATGTAGTGGTAGTGCTTGGAGCTGAAGCCCATTGGGAAGGGTTTGTTCATTATCAGTGAGGAAAGAATAGGGAAAGAAAGGGATTTATCAGATTGTATTGAAGGTACCAGGAAGCAAAAGGATATCACCTATAGGGCATTTGTTTTCTATATTGTCTTAGTCCTGGCCACTAGAGGCTCCTGCACTCAGGCATGTGCTTTACAAGGACCTACTGTGTTCCACATTCCACCATGTACCTCTCCACAGGGCAAGGAGGCCTGAAGGCCAAGGAGAAATGCTCACTCAGAACCCATACATCCCCTTTTCCATCACAATTGGGGTACCAGGACTGTAATACCCTGTCCACATAGTCCTGAGGCCTCTTCCAGGACCTGTGTAGACTCTTTTAGGGTCTGCCCCCCAGGAGTGAGCCACTTAACCAAGATAATTATCCAATAGTTGTTTGTGGTATACACAGAGGGATCTTGGATATACAAATGCTATGTTTGAACACAAGTATTGAATATATTGCAGGACAGAGCAGGGGTTGGGAGGAGAAAGGGGAGGGGGGAGTTTTTGGGGGTCATGGGCCAGAGGTTGGTTCCTCTAAAGAGGTAGTCATGAAGGTATGCTTGTCAAAAGAGGAGCACAGCTGATTTTATTTGTGTTAGCTTGATTTATAACTTCTAAGCATTTATATCTATGATATGTGGACACTTGCTCCAGGCCTTGCAAATATTAGCTAGACCTGTTAGCGTGCATGTCCTCCCATGGTGAGGGCTAAAGTGCCTTTCTTCAGAAGAAACTTACATCATGGTCTGAGCCTCCTGGAAGAATTCATCTTCTGACATGGAGCCCTCCTTGATCATCTTAATGGCAACATCATACTGCCCTTTCCACTTGCCCAAATGGACTACTCCAAACTGTCCACTTCCCAGCTCTTTCAACAGGGTAATCTCTTCTCTTTTCAGTTCCCAGATTCCTAATAAGGCAAGACAGACACTCTTTAGGATGAGAATATAAGGCTTTGGGGATAACAACTTCCCAAGCAGTTTCTTCCCCAGTAACAGTTTCATATTGGCAGTATGAAGAACAGCAAGATTTTTTAGTTGACCACTTAAAAAAACCCTTAGTAATGTGGTCTTATGAACTATTAGGCCACATGATAATACCAATAGAACAATATATTTCTTAAAGCAGCTATAGTCATTGACAAGAAAGCTTACAGTAAAACCACTTTGCCCACCAGAGGCATCATGGAAAGACTCAGTGCCAAAATGTGCTGATGTTCTTAGCTTGGTAAAATATCATATTTTCTTAAATATGTGACCTGGGTAGATGTCATTATCCTAAATACTCAAGGGTGAAAAATGGATCCCTTTCTTCCAGGCACAGAATCCTAGAAGAACTGACAGGCAATGGGGTTCTAAAAGCTGAGGATTGGGTCTAATAAGAGAAAAATTTTGACAGTCTTTTTGTCAAATTCTAGAGAGATTACAGAGTTAGATTGGGAGGACAGAAAAGTTATTTGTTTATTTTTTTTTTTAGAAAATGAACAAATATATTAGAGCTGAAGCCCTTCCTGGCACAATCTGACAAGGATGGCCTTCCTGTCTTCCCTATTTTTTTTTCAGTAAAATAACTGTATATAATTTTATATAGATAGATATAGATATAGATATAGATAGATATAGATACTAGAGGCCCGGTGAACAAAAATTTGTGCCCTGGGGGGTCCCTCAGCCTGGCGTGCCCCCTCTCACAGTCCGGGAACCCTCAGGGGATGTCCTACTGACAGTTTAGGCCCGCTTCCCATGGGGAGCCGGCCTACTCCGCAGTCTGGCCTCCCTCTGTGGGAGGTGACCGGGCCAATCAGGGGAAGGTAACACCCCCATCACACCGCTGCCACCACCACTGCTAGCAGCCTCAGCTGCCTGAGACTCGACCTGGCCCTCGCAGCAGCAGCTGCCATCTGCAGCTGCCTGAGCCTTGGCTGTGAGGGGCAAGGCTCAGGCAGTTGCAGCGGCTTTGTCCCGAAGACTTCTGGTCTTATTAGTATCCTAATATATACAAAGAGCTAGATGCCATCACGACCGAACAGGCGACCGGTCACCATGAAGTGCATGGAGCACCTCTCGGTACCCCCCCCCCCTCGCCCCCGAACTGCTCACCATGAGGGGGCACTGGTGGTGGGGTGGGACTGGGGACTGTTGAGCAGTGGCCGTGAGCTTAGCAGAACAGTCACCCAGGCGGCAGTGAGTTTTGCGAAGAGCCGGGGGGAAGGGGAGTTTTGCGGAGAGTCATGGGGAAAAAGGGGGGGGGAAGTTTTTGGGGGAACCCGGGGG
>NW_005871097.1:4395856-4398420 GCF_000147115.1 Myotis lucifugus
CTTCCATTGGCGATCTTCACGGGCCGGCAGCAAGCTTTGCGGAACCAGTCACGGGTTTGGTGGGGGGCTCGTGGAGCAGTCGTGGGGTTCATGGAGCATCCTGGGGGCGGGGAGCTTCACATAGCATCACAGGGCACCAGAGGCCATGAATGGAGGCCAGGCTAGGCCTAGGAACCCTAACCGCACATGATTTCATATATATATATGCGTAATAGAGGCCCAGTGTATGAAACTCATGCACTTGGGTTGTGGGAGGCCTCTCAGCCTGGCCTGTGCCCTCTTGCAGTCTGGGAGCCCTTGGCGGATGTCCAACTGCCGGCTTAGGCCTGCTCCCTGCCTAAGCCGTCAGTCGGACATCCTTACCACTGCAGCTGCGCTCGCCAGCCATGAGCTAGGCTTCTGGCTGAGCCATGCTCCCCCTGTGGGAGTGCACTGACCACCAGGGGGCAGCTCCTGTGTTGAGTGTCTGCCTCCTGGTGGTCAGTGCACGTTATAGCGACCGGTCTTTCTGCTGTTCAGTCGATTTGCATATTACCCTTTTATTATATAGGATATATAATATATCTTTATTGATTTTAGAGAGTAAGGGAGAGGAAGAGAGAGATAGAAACATCAGTGAGAGGGAATCATTGATTGGCTGCCTTCTGCACATTGGACCTAGCCCACAGCCCAGGCATGTGCCCTTGACCCAGAATCAAAAGCTAGGACGCTTCAGTCCGCAGGCCGATGCTCTATCCACTGAGCAAAACTGGCTAGGGATATATGTATATTTTAATTTAAAAAAATGGAGTTTAAGAGCCCAAAGATATGTCCATACCACTTCCCAAAGACACGGAGGTGGGGACCTTGTTGGCCTTGGTCGACACAGGGTGGCGGAGTCGTGTGATCATGCCTGCAACAGAATCAGCATCATGTTATCACATCACATCACATCACATCACATCACATCACATCACATCACATCACATCACATCACTTCACACATCTGATTATACTCCCTCCAGAGCAGCTGGAAAAGCAGAGTTCAGGATGGTGATATGCAGAGAATGAATCTCTTCTGTTCATAGTCATCCTGTAGTTGTATCAGTTTGCTTGACTTGACCAATTAGCTCAATGTACAGCAAAAATTAAAAGAATAAAACCACTTTATGTCATCTTGAAAATCCCATCAAAGTGAGTGACTTGATAGAGTTTTTCATTTAAAAAATTTCCATTTATATGTTGCTATCTTTTTATAGTCATATATTTAAATATGTATAAACACAGTACACACATTTGTTAAAAAAATCAAACAGTGCAGAGGGGTACAAAATAAAAAGTAAACCACTTGACTTGAAAAAATTAAACTGTCAAGTCATTTTAGTTGTTTACATCAAGTTATGATAAAACTGGGTTAAAATAATCAAAGTATTTATAGTGGCTTGAGAGAACACATTCAAAAATATATGCTTGTTGCTTTAGTTGTGTGAGGCTTTCCAAGTCCTAGAAACTGTCACAGGTGTTCTTTTTCTCTCCTTCCTTTTTCTGTATTTATTTACTTTTTATATGAGTGGTCCTCAAATGTTTTAAATCTTACACTTTCAATTATAAAAAAAATATTAGTACATTCCTCCAAAATATGTATATACACAGTTGCTGCTGTATTGATACATTATGTGAATCATAGTGTCCTCACAAATAGAAAAGTTAAGAGAATGAGATTTTAAAAACCAATCTAAATAAACATTTTACTGTTTTGTTTTTTTTCTTATACCCTGTGGGGTTGCTTGTGCATGCTCTGGAGAGGAATCATCGCACTTGGAGGTGTCTATATAATCCCTTGCCAAGGATCCTTTGGAGGCACTACAGGTTAAAACAAACAATTGATGAAACTGGGACAAAAGAAAAAGTCAAGCAGGAACCAAAATTACAGCGAGGAGTGAGTCCAATTCACTTAATGTGCATGTAATCAGGTTAGGTAGAGTTGCACGATTCGACTCTGAGCCCACAGCTTATTACTCACTGTTGGAAATTCATCCAAGCACTGCCTCTAAGTGGCACTAGTCTTGAAAAGACATTTAGAGGGATTTATTTTTTTAAAACTTTTTTCTACATTTATTGAGATGTTACTTACATATAACATATATAACTGTAAGGTGTATAATGTGATGATTTGGTACATGTATGTATTGTGAAATGTTTTCTACAATTAGGTTAGTTAACACTTCCATTAGGAGGGATTTCTATATACAGTTTTGCTAGTCAATCAGGCACAATTTGGTGAAGATGTGTTGGTGAAGATGTATTGGTGAAGATGAAGGCTGTTGCTGTTGGTGGGAGTGTACATTTCTGAAAAGCATTTGAAAATCTTTAAATTTTAAACTTTCTTAACCATTATCTCAGAAATTACCTTTCTAGGGAATTTGGCTACAGAAACACTGTGAAACATAGTTGCACCGAGCTATGTTGGCAGGACTGCACTGAAATATTAATTGTAATGGGAAAATAGTGCATATGATCCAACTGTTAATCAATATAGGGTTAGGTGAATATCTTTATATATATATATATATATATATATATAT